>NW_019427109.1:0-1705 GCF_002814215.2 Seriola lalandi dorsalis
TGCCATACTAAACTATGACATTTTTTGACATTGTTATGCCTTAATATACTATGTCGTTGTATTCCTTGCCATACTATGACATTTTTATGACCTTTTATGCCTTAATATACTATGGTGTTTTTTTGACATTTTATGCCATACTATACTATGACATTTTTTTGCATTTTTGTGCCATACTAAACTATGACATTTTTTGACATTGTTATGCCTTAATATACTATGTCTTTGTATTCCATGCCATACTATGACGTTTTTGTGTCCTTTTATGCCATAATATACTATGACGTTTTTTTGACATTTTATGCCATACTATACTATGACGATTTTTGGCATTTTTATGCCTTACTATACTATGTCGTATAATGTCTTACCATACTATGAGGTTTTTAAGACCTTTTATGCCATAATATAATATGATGTTTTTTTGACATTTTTTCCATACTTTACTATGACATTTCTTGGTATTTTTATACCTTTCTACGCTATTTTGTTGTATTCCTTGCCATACTGTGACGTTTTCACAACCTTTTATATCATAATATACTATGATGTTTTTTTTGACATTTTATGCCATACTATACTGTGATGTTTTTTGATGTTTTTATGCCTATGACGTTTTTATGCCTTAGTTTACTATGATGTTTTTTTTAACATTTCTGTACATTACAATATTAAGACTTTTTATGCCGTACTATACTATTCTTTGACCTTTTTATGCCTCGTGATACTATGACGTTTTGTGGCAATTTCCTGCCTTACTATACCATGATATTTTTTTGGCATTTTTGTACCTTACTATACTGTGACAGTTTTTTACATTTTTATGCCTTACTATATTAAAATGTTTTCATGCCTATTTATATACTACCTTTGCACTAGTTCACCATGGTGGTGCAGTGGTTAAGATAGTTATCCCTCATCCACTGAATTCTTGGTTCAAATCCCACTGTGAGCATTCTATGCCTTACTATACTATGACGTATTTTGACATTTTATACCTTACTATATTAAAATGTTTTCATACCTATTTATATACTACCTTTTTACTAGTTCACCATGGTGGTGCGGTGGTTAAAATAGTTGTCCTTCATCCACTGTGTTCTTGGTTCAAATCCCACTGCGAGCATTTTATGCTTTACTATACTATGACGTATTTTGACATTTTATGCCTTACGATACTATGATGTTTTTTTGACATTTTTATACCTTATTGTACTATGACAGTTCTTGACATTTTCATGCCGAACTATATCAAAACTTTTTCATGGCTAACTATATACTATTTTGGTGGTTGTTCACCATGGTGGTGCAGTGGTAAGATTGTTGTCTCTCATTTGCAGCGTTTTTGGTTCAAATCTCACTGGGAACATTTTGTGCCTTACTATACTATGACGTATTTTGACATTTTATGCCTTACTATAGTATGACGATTTTTGACGTTTTTATGCCTTAATATACTATGACGATTTTTGACATGTTTATGCCTTCCTATATTAAAACCTTTCTATTGCTAACTATATACTGTTGTTGCAGTTGTTCACATGGTGGTGCAGTGGTTAAGCTAGTTGTCTCTCATCTACCGAGTTCTTGGTTCGAATCCCACTGGGAGCATTTCATGCCTAACTATAGTATGATGTATTTTGACATGTTATGCCTTACTATACTATGATGTTTCTTGGCATTTTTATACCTTATTATACTATGA
>NW_019427110.1:0-366 GCF_002814215.2 Seriola lalandi dorsalis
TTGATCTGGCCAATCTGAAACAGCATCTCCAAAAGTAGGAACAGAAATGCTGCTTACAGTAGTCCAAGGTCACAGACCTCAAGTTTGCCAGAATTCACCAATGACTGGCTGTACAGTAAGTAGGGTGACATGATGTAATGCAATTTGGAAAGCAAGAGATATTCAGCACTTTAACAGAAGCATCTTAAGAAAAAGGAAACTGGAATATTTTTTAAGAAACATTTATTTAGAAATTTGACTGAGGATTTAACAGAACAATAAGTCCAGATGAGATCTGCCTTTGGTTGCTCGAGTCTGTACTTCTTTGCTCTGGAAATGAGACGAGTATGAGTCACAAGTTGCATGTTTAGAATCAGTTTGACCAAT
>NW_019427111.1:0-959 GCF_002814215.2 Seriola lalandi dorsalis
TCACCGGACTGCAGCTAAAGAAAACACATGCAAACACACACAACACAAAGACGTTCAGAAAACATCTTCATCACTTTGACAACACATGAGCTGCACATACTCACAACACCACGGAAGTGTTTCCAGGAGACACTAAAAAGTGATGAACCTGGCTGGGAAAAGCATTTAACAACAAGTGTGACTGGATGTATTAAAATACACACATGCAAGTGCGTCCCAGCCAGGTTCATCATTCTTTTGTTCTTTGCCTCAGTTCCAATAACGGCAGTTAGAGAGAGACAGGTAAGTCAGAGGATGACGTGCACCAAAGGGCCACGGGTCAGACTCCAACCTGCGCCGCTGCGGTCTGGACTCCGCCTTCATTGTCCACGCTCTAACAGCTGAGCCACGGGGCCCCCACATCACTTTTTAGTGTCCCCTGGAAACACTTCCGTTGTGTTGTGAGTATTTGCAGCTCATGTGTTGTCAAACTGATGAAGATGTTTTCTGAAGTTGCTGGTGTTTTGCCTGTTTACATGTGTTTTCTTATGCTTCAGTGAGCTGAGCTCTCAGGGCCACCGTAGTTTTCTCTGCTATAACCATTCACATCAAAGTAGCCACTGTTTAAACAGCCTTCATGGTCATTTTTGTGACCTCACTTCACTAAAGCTGCAGTAAAGATTATTTTTGCAACAGATGATTATTCATACATCTAGCAGTTATGAAGCAACATGACTCGACCACCTGATGAATGTAAGTCCACTATTCACTCTTTTTTCTCTGCATTTTTACCATGCACCTAAATGAATCTAATAATCAATCAGTATAATGTAATTTAGTGTGTAAGTGTTAATTCTCCTGGTAGAAATGAAGTGATAATAAAACAGGATGTCAGCTGAAACACAGATCAGAATTGTATTGGGCCATCGTGTCTGATTCGTGTCTACAACTGTGTATATAATGGGAGGGCTGGAGAAGAA
>NW_019427112.1:0-332 GCF_002814215.2 Seriola lalandi dorsalis
GTCCTGTGGTCAGAGAGGCCCGGGATTGGGCCCTCGTTTCTGGGGGCCGGCGGGGCCGCCTGTGGGCTGTGGTCAGGCTGGTATCGCTGCCTGTTCTCTGACTTCCCTCTAGAGGTCAAAACAAAGACAAACCTCATCAGAACCAAAAAAAATAAAAACATTAAACGTCCCACAGTGAGTCGCTCTGTGTCCTACAGGAAATTATTCTTTTAATTTCACAATCAAACAAAACATTGATTCTCTCCGTCTTTATCAAGTCGTTAAACTCTTTATTACAGTTTCTGAAGAGAAAAGCTCAGAAACGTTCGACCCATCTTTACTGTGTTTTTCAG
>NW_019427113.1:0-1041 GCF_002814215.2 Seriola lalandi dorsalis
GATATGAATAACAGAACTCCATCAAGGTTCCTACTTAACTTTTGTTGTCATTATTATTTTGTCCACATGTATACTGGGGGTGCACGATTCAGAAAATCACAAGATTCGATTCAAAATTGATTCTCGATTCAATACATTTATACATTTGATTCCAGGTCTTTTTCCTCCAGAGGTCAGTTTGAGCAGAGGAAGCACAGCGGACCTCAGATCAGTGAAACTCAGAACCACGTGGACTTCAGGATCCGATTCCAGGAGAACCCACAGACCGAAGTACCTTCAAAAAGCGGTAATTTAAAAAGTGAATTAAAATAAATGTAAGGGGAACTGGCGACAATGTTTTATTATTCACACAGGAAAGATCATCTCTGTCCTTTAAACGAGTATGTAACTTCTCTCTCTAGGTGTCTCTCAATCCAAATAATGACAAAAGATGTTGTTGGATGACGTCATGAAATAGTGTGGCCTCATGGGAGTTGTTGTCTCCATCACCGTCATCTTCTCCTAGTTTTGATTCTTTCAGTGTCCGTAGTTCTGGAAATCAAACAGACCTGGTCATTAGAACTGTAAAAATCAATTAATAAAAAAGTTTCACATTCAATTTTGAGCTTCTGGCAGGCAACCACAGCGCCGACCCATGCATATAGGGAATGTGCTATTATTGCCAGGCAACCAAATGACACAGCTTTACCATAGTAAAATCATGTATTTGTCTTGGTTTGAGAATTGGTCGAAACATTGGGGATAATTTAAGATCAAAACTCAAAAAATATATAACACAGGTATAGTCATCTTGAGACATTTTAATGTGGAAAAGTTATATATTATAACTTTAAATGGTCAGTTCACCCAAGTAAAGGTACTGAACCCTTGGAAAGTTCAACCCCCTGACCAGGAACCTTTTTGGGGGTAGATCAATTACCCCGGAACTAAATTTAGACTTTGGTTCCTGTGGTTGAAACGCGCACAGTTCCTCAAAAGGTTCCTGGTTCCTGGGGAAAGTTCATATGTTTGAAACACAGCTAATATGAATTGTCCATAATG
>NW_019427114.1:0-486 GCF_002814215.2 Seriola lalandi dorsalis
AAGGCATAAAAAGTCATAAAAACGACATAGTATAGTAAGGCATAAAAAGTCATACTATACTAAGGCATAAAAAGTCATAAAAAGTCATAGTATAGTATAGCATGAAAAGTCATAAAAATGACAGTATAGTAAGGCATAAAAAGTCATAGTATAGTATAGCATAAAAAGTCATAAAAACGACATATTATAGTAAGGCATAAAAAGTCATAGTATCGTAAGGCATAAAAGTTCATAAAAACGACATACTATAGTAATGCATAAAAAGTCTTAAAAACGACATAGTATAGTAGGCATAAAAAGTCATACAATAGTATAGCATAAAAAGTCATAAAAACGACATAGTATAGTAAGGCGTAAAAAGTCATTAAAACGACATAGTATAGTAAGGCATAAAAAGTTATAGTATCGTAAGGTATAAAAAGTCATAGTATAGTAAGGCATAAAAAGTCATATTATAGTGAGGTATAAAAAGTCATAGTATAGTAA
>NW_019427115.1:0-987 GCF_002814215.2 Seriola lalandi dorsalis
TAAGGCATAAAACTGCCAAAAAAACATCATAGTATAGTATGGCATAAAACGTTAAAAAAACATCATAGTATATTATGGCATAAAAAGTCATAAAAACGTCATAGTATGGTACAGAATAAGATTACATAGGATAGGGAGGCATAATAATAACAAAAAACGTCATAGTATAGTATGGCATAAAACGTCAAAAAAAATATCATAGTATATTATGGCATAAAACGTCAAAAAAACAGCATAGTGTATTAAGGCATAAAAAGTCATAAAAACATCATATTATGGTAGAGAATAAGATTACATAGGATAGGGAGGCATAATAATAACAAAAAACGTCATAGTATAGTATGGCATAAAACGTCAAAAAAAATATCATAGTATATTATGGCATAAAAGGTCATAAAAACGTTATAGTATGGTAAAGCAACAAAGGAAATAGTATTTTAAGGCATAAAACTGCCAAAAAAACATCATAGTATAGTATGTCAAAAAACGTAAAAAAAAACAGAATAGTGTATTAAGGCATAAAAAGTCATAAAAACTTCATAGTATGGTACAGAATAAGATTACATAGGATAGGGAGGCATAATAATGCAAAAAAACATCATAGTATAGTATGTCATAAAAATGTCAAAAAACGTCATAGTATAGTATGGCATAAAACGTCAAAAAAAAAGCATAGTATATTATGGCATAAAAGGTCATACAAATGTCATATTATGGTAGAGAATAAGATTATAGAGGATAGGGAGGCATAAATATAACAAAAAATGTCATAGTATAGTATAGCATAAAACGTCAAAAAAACAGCATAGTGTATTAAGGCATAAAAAGTCATAAAAACGTCATAGTATGGTAAAGCATCAAAGGAAATAGTATTTTAAGGCATAAAAATGCCAAAAAAACATCATAGTATAGTATGTTATAAAAATGTCAAAAAAACGTCATAGTATAGTATGGCATAAAACGTCAAAAAAACAGCATAGTGTATTA
>NW_019427116.1:0-399 GCF_002814215.2 Seriola lalandi dorsalis
TCTTGTGTTTTGACTTGTTTTGTTAGAAATATCCAGATTTTAATGGAGCTAATTGTAGGTTTTACTATTGCTAGCGTTAGCATTAACAGCTGTTTACTTAGCTGTCTTTCCAATACCTTCAGCCATCATTGTGTACATTAAGATTATAATATAAGATTATAATATGTCCTACTTCTTCAGGACGCTACAGTGACTTGGTATCGGAAAGTGACGAGACAGGCCAACCAGGCTGAAGCTAGCTGGTTAGCATGCTGACTTCATTAGAAGAAAAAACGTGATCGAACTTTTAGCAAAGCCAGAGGTTTGCTTTCCACCACTGGAGACAGATGTTGGTGAATAAAGGAATGAAGTTTGATGCTGAACCCACAATGTTGCAAGTAAACAGCTACTAATGCTAAC
>NW_019427117.1:0-382 GCF_002814215.2 Seriola lalandi dorsalis
CATCATAGTATATTAAAGCATAAAAGGTCATAAAAACATCATACTATGGCAAGGAATAAGATGAAATAATATATTAAGGCATAAAAATGCCAAAAGATGTTGAAATATAGCATGATGGAAAAACGTCCAAAGACGTCATAGTATAGTATGGCATAAAACGTCAAAAATCATTTATAGAATATTAAAGCATAAAAGGTGAAAAAAATGTCACAGTATTTTCAAGCATCTAATGACATAATATAATAAGGCATGAAAATGCCGAAAAAACATCTAACTATAGTATGGGATAAAAATGCCAAAAACGTCATAGTATAGTATGTCATAAAACATCAAAAATACATCATAGTATATTAAAGCATAAAAGGTCATAAAAACATCATAC
>NW_019427118.1:0-365 GCF_002814215.2 Seriola lalandi dorsalis
ATGACATTATTTGACATCTCTGTCATACTATATTGTGATGTTTTTCAATTACTACAAATTCAACACTTTTCTACACAGCCTGCATAGCTCAGTTGGTAGAGCAAATTATCTTCAATATTAAGGTCAATGGTTCAAGTCCCCGTTCGGACAAAACCTAAAACCTTTCTTGAAATAGGTTGACATTAGGGAAAATAGCAACAACTAATAAATATACTCTGAACAGCAGTCATACTATGAAGTTCAAATGGAATACTGAACTGTGACATGCTATAGTATGATGTTCTACACTATGAAGTTTTCATGACATACTATACTATGACATTTTTTACACTTTTATGCTATGTTATAATATATACTGCTTTATG
>NW_019427119.1:0-329 GCF_002814215.2 Seriola lalandi dorsalis
CGGCCACCGAGGAAGGAAGAGGACACGTCATCAGCGCCAACGGTGGCCTAATTTCCATGTGGCATGACACAGGAGGCAAACACAGGAAAGTAGTGAGCAAAGCAGCAGCAGCAGCAGGAGGGCGACAATCGCGGTCATTCGTCATTTCCGGTATGTGCCCACTGGCAGTATTTGATTTGGCACAACACTTGCAGATGTTTACGCATTATGCCAGTGAGTATATAATGAATATGAGTACACTGACTGAAGTACCTAGTTTGAGACACAGCAGTATCTCTTGCTTTCTAGACTGTGTGAGATTAGACTCATACGCAAGGCAAGAGGAAGTT
>NW_019427120.1:0-467 GCF_002814215.2 Seriola lalandi dorsalis
AGTTTTAATGTGAATCTTTGTTTTGCAGATGAAGGAGGGAAAATGACGTCACGTTTATTCTTCATCATGTGATTTGATCCAGAGTCAGAATGAAGACATGTTGTTGAGAAGAACATTTTTACTGTCCACTGTTTTTAAACTGACTCCAGAACATTTCTTCTGAGTTCAGCTCAGTGAACAATTCAATCTAATATTTGTTTGCTGCCTGGTTTTCACAGACTGTCATCAGGAAACATGACGTTGACCTTTGGTGTGTATAAGAAGAATGAATCCCACTAAAGGTTCATGTGCAGTCGTACTAACCAACACCTGGAAACACCTGGAAACAAACTGAGGTGTAAGATCAGTGGAGTCCTGCTTTAATTTGTTTCATCAGGTTTGAATAAAACCAAAAGTCAAAACAACACAGAACAAATAAATGAAGCATCTAATAATTAATACAAATAAACAAAATAACTGTTTTAATT
>NW_019427121.1:0-729 GCF_002814215.2 Seriola lalandi dorsalis
TGATCAGCTCAGTCTTAACGGAGGCTTTTACTGTGAAGGAGCTGCAGGAAGTCTTTCATTAGTATTGATAGCAAGCTACAGCCCATCACTACATGTTTAATCAGACAGCCAGATAGGGAAAACAAGTTCTTGAAGTTATTTTTTGGGCATGTTGAGCCTTTATTTTGACAGCCACAGTGAGAGAGAGGAGGTGACGCAGGAAAGGGCCACAGCTCAGACTGGAGCCGGGGCCACTGCAGTTAGGACTCAGTGTTAACGGTTCGCTCTGGAGCAGGTGAGCCGCCGAGGCGCCCCGAAGAGGAAACAGTTGATTAGTGTTGTAGAGTTTGAAACTAAGAGCGTTGAAATGAATCATTTTAATTCAGACTGAATGTTGAATTCAAACAGAAAAGAAGCTGCACTTTGACTTTTCTCTGTGACCATCAGAGCTTCATGAAACAAAGTAAAGTTTCTGTCACGACTTCATCTACGTCCAAGGTGCACAGAGAGAGGAAAAAGTCCAGAGAGGTCAAACCTCCAGCAACAGCTGCAGGAAACAGAAGCATTCAGCTCGAGGCCTTCATCAGATCAATGACCCTGATGAAGCCCTCGAGCCAAAATGCATCAGTCTCATAAAGTTCCTCTATTTACTGCAGCTGCTGCTGGAGCTTTGACGTCATCAGAGCTTCTGGACAGTGTTGGACACATCTGGATATTTTACAACAACAATCAACAAAGTATTGTAGTGAT
>NW_019427122.1:0-845 GCF_002814215.2 Seriola lalandi dorsalis
TCAGTGGATTCCCCACAGTGATAGGTGCTATAGATTGTACCCACATTCCCATTTCTTCACTTCTGGGTGATTGAAGCCAATTATGTGAATCACAAGTCGTTCCACAGCCTCACTGTTCAGGTAAAACTTATATATCTTATATTATTAACAATATCTTACCTTAACTTTGAGATTTCATTCTACTCTGTTGTTATTCTTATTTTCATTTAGTATGGAACTCGGTAAATGTTTGTGTGTATGTACGTATATATGTACATGTATGAGCAACATGTACTTTTGTGTGCGTGTGATAGCAGTTGTAACACAAAACTTCCCATTTGGGTGGAAATACAGTAACTATCTGATAAATAAGGACACTCATTGTTTGGACACACTGACTGAGGATCTTCCTATAAACCAGAGTCCTTTTGCACATTGATGCTACATTGACTTTAATGCTGTTATCCTGTGGAAGTATTGTTAACCTCACATGCTTTTGTAGATGACTTGTGCCCATCACTGCATGGTCAGCAGCATTGAGGCAAAGTGGCCTGGTTCAGTCCATGACTCCTGGATCTTCATGGAGTCAGCATTGTGCCACAGATTGGAGCAGGGGAGGGAAACTGTACACTGAATATTAATGTGAGTTATCTTCTATTTTAAACTGCATGTTTTGATACTGATCATGGTAATGTCCTTTTTCATCTTCAGGGCTGTTCAGTGGAGTGCTGCTTGAGGACAAAGGATACACCTGCCAGTTTTAATGACACCCTAACCCTGATGCAGGGCCACAAAATAGATTCAATGTGGCCCTTACCAAAACCAGGGGTCAGGACAGAAATGACATTTGGATTACTGAAGACCAG
>NW_019427123.1:0-366 GCF_002814215.2 Seriola lalandi dorsalis
TCAACAACAATTTATCAATCAACAGAAAATAAACTGTCCACCACTTTGATAGTTCGTCGTTTAAATCACTTTTAAAGCACAAAAACAAAAAACTCATCCACAATATAGCCTAACTGATGCTAGATTTTTTATCATGATATAGCTATGAATAGTAATGTTTTTTTATAGGTGCTATTTGTACGTTTTGCTATTGCTTCATAGCCAATGTTAGAATAGTGTTTACAATACAAAAAGTTATAATTCATGGTCTGAGCAGTGCTACTTCTTCAGGGCAGACTGGACGTTACAGTGAATCGGTATCAGAAAGTTACGAGGCCTGCTAACTTCAGTAGAGGAAAAGAAGTAATAGAAAATAGAAGCAAAACA
>NW_019427124.1:0-409 GCF_002814215.2 Seriola lalandi dorsalis
GAGCTGAGAAGTGAGGACAGAGCTTCACAGCTTCTCTCTGAGAGGTTACAGCCACTTAGTCTGAAGAGATGATTAGAAAGAACGAAAGAAGAAAGGAATTTATTTTCTGTTCTGTTGAAAAGATATTGGTGTGTTTATATGATGATCCATAAATTAAACTATCTGTACACTTACACAGCTTTGTTAGATGCTTTGATCACTGGCAGCAGCCTCAGAAGAGCCTCCTCTGAACCAGAGTATTTCTTCAGGTCAAACACGTCCAGATCTTTTTCTGATGACAGTAAGATGAAGACCAGAGCTGACCATTGAGCAGGGGACAGTTTATCTGTAGACAGACTTCCTGAACTCAGGGACTGTTGGATCTGCTCCACTAGAGACTGATCATTCAGTTCATTCAGACAGTGGAACA
>NW_019427125.1:0-323 GCF_002814215.2 Seriola lalandi dorsalis
CTGTTAACTGTTAGCCCACAGGCTCATTTAGCACATATGCCAACTGCTAACAAGAAGGCAAAATTTGCAAAGATGTTAATATGCAACTAGCTACAATTAAACTAGCTTCCGGAAACAGCACAAATATGCTACTAGATGTGTTATGACTACAGTTTTTTTAATTTTTTTTTTTATTGAACAACGTGGAGCTTGTTTCACCATTTCGGCCACTTTCCTACTGGTTAGAAGAACAGTTGACTTTTTTTAATGGCTGATATCAGACATTAGATTCCATCACTTCCAAATGATCCAACTGTGGACCTCACACCTGATCTCCTCATGTG
>NW_019427126.1:0-324 GCF_002814215.2 Seriola lalandi dorsalis
CATGGTCACTCAAGACACATGTGGAGACGTATTTTAAAGCCAGGTGTGAACTGAAGTGCTTAGAGCTGACTTCCTATGATCGGATCACTGAAGACACATGTTAATGCAGGTCTGAGCAGAGCCTCAGAAACATCACCACCTGGATCACTGAGGATCTTCACAGACACTGAGCTCCTGTGAGTTTGAGACTATTTTCCAACCATAGGTGAAATCAGGGATTCAGCTTGGACAAAGAGGAGGAAGAGCAGGTACAGAGAGAGGACGATGAGACAGAGAACAGAGAAACAGAAAGTTGAAATCTGGATAAGAAAAGAGGGAATTGTC
>NW_019427127.1:0-324 GCF_002814215.2 Seriola lalandi dorsalis
ACGACTGGACGACAGAGTCTGGGGACAAAAACATAGAAGAGACAGAAATTTGGATATAATATAGATATATAATATATATAGTCAGGGAGGAATCATGAGTAAAGCATGATGAAAGGAAGACAGGATGCAGAAGCTGATTTCAGAAAAGAGAGACCAGAGACAGAGAAAAGGCGCCATTGTGCTCAGATTTAATATCAACTGAAACATATTTTAAGGTGAGAAAAGTTACCTGCTTCACATCCTGATAGAAGAAAATCAGCTTCTTGGATCCGTTCGCAGCAAAGAAATCATGGACGAGACTGAACTGGAAGAATCAGACATGAA
>NW_019427128.1:0-470 GCF_002814215.2 Seriola lalandi dorsalis
AGACCAGCTCACCCACAGTGCCTTTGTTATTTGTCCTCACAGGCACTCATTTTTTAAATGTCACCCCTGGAGCGCGCAACTTCATGGGCGTAACACTAACTGTAGGAGGACGGGTGCACCTTCATATAAATGATGACTTTAAATCATGTTTCTAAAATGGTGCTGAAATTGTGGGGACCAGTGATATATTTCTGGGATCTGATGTAGGATCCATCTGACGGGTGAAAACACCACAGACGTAGACTGACTCCTTGTCATCACCTTGTTGTTATTCAAGTACATCTTGGCTCAGCCTGTTGGTCCCTGTATGTTCCTGTAATGACTTCATATGTGCTGATCAGTGTCATTTATTTCTGTCTCCTTAGATACAAATGAGTTTCTCCTTATTGGCTGTAGTTTCTGCTTGTATCTGTACATGTATGTATCCAGTGAGTATTTGATTGGTGCCCTGTATGAACAAAATATTGACA
>NW_019427129.1:0-323 GCF_002814215.2 Seriola lalandi dorsalis
GAATAAACATCTATGGAAATATACAACAAAAATATACCAAATATACACTAATAAATACAATATACACAATACACACGATATGTATGGAGCTCTGTGACTTAATACAGAACTCTGTGACATCATATCGTACTCTGTAACTTAATATGGAACTCTGTGACTTCATACGTAACTCTGTGGTTTATACAGAACACTGACTTTTTGTGGTACTCTGAGACATAATAGGATACTCTGTGACTTTATATATAACTCTGTGACATCAAACGGAACGCTGACGTTTTATAGAACTCTGTGACTTTATACGGTTCTCTGTGACCTTGTACGGT
>NW_019427130.1:0-871 GCF_002814215.2 Seriola lalandi dorsalis
TACAGAAAGCCATTAAATGTCATAGTATAGTAAGGCATAAAATATCATAAAAACGTTATAGTATAGTAATGCAAAAAATCGTCAAAAACATCATAGTATAGTAAGGCATAAAATGTCTTTAATGCAATATAGTACAGTAAGGCATTAAAATGTCATAGTATAGTAAGGCATAAAATATCATAAAAACGTCATAGTATAGTAAGGCAGAAAATCATCAAAAAACATCATAGTATAGTAAGGCATAAAAACATCAAAAACTAATAGTACAGTAAGGCATTACAATGTCATAGTATAGTAAGGCATAAAATATCATAAAAACGTCATAGTAAAGTAAGGCATAAAATATCATAAAAACGTCATAGTATAGTAAGGCATAAATACATCAAAAAACGTCAGTATAGTAAGGCATAAAATGTCTTTATTACAACATAGTACAGTAAGGCATTAAAATGTCATAGTTTAGTAAGTCATAAAAACATCAAAAAACGTCATAGTATAGTAAGGCAGAAAATCGTCAAAAAACATCATAGTATAGTAAGGCAGAAAATCATCAAAAAACATCATAGTATAGTAAGGCATAAAAACATCAAAACATCATAGTACAGTAAGGCATTAAAATGTCATAGTATAGTAAGGCATAAAATATCATAAAAACGTCATAGTAAAGTAAGGCATAAAAACATCAAAAAACATCATAGTATAGTAAGGCATAAAAACATAAAAGTACAGAAAGCCATTAAATGTCATAGTATAGTAAGGCATAAAATATCATAAAAACGTTATAGTATAGTAATGCAAAAAATCGTCAAAAACATCATAGTATAGTAAGGCATAAAATGTCTTTAATGCAATATAGTACAGTAAGGCATTA
>NW_019427131.1:0-389 GCF_002814215.2 Seriola lalandi dorsalis
AGGAAACAGGGAGGCAGAGAGGGGGAATGACATGCAGCGAAAGGCCGTCCAATGCGGGATTCGAACCGGGGCCAACTGCAGCGAGGACTGTAGCCTCTACACATGGGGCGCCTGCTTAGACCACTACGCTACACGATGCCCCCTGGTGAATTGTTTTATCCTCACGAATTTTACATTTTATGGTACGATAATTTTAATGATTAGGTAAGTATGTCAAAAAGTAAGATCCTTAACTCAGTACTGACAAACTAGGTATGATGTTTTGGCTTTGGGCAGTGTAGCTTCATGTTTATTGGACACACATGGTAGTGGTATCAATTTTCCCAAATTTCCCAAAATGAGGCTGAAAAGTGGAATTAAAGTGATTTACTGTCAGCGCAGAAATCTGG
>NW_019427132.1:0-319 GCF_002814215.2 Seriola lalandi dorsalis
TGTGTGTGTGTGTGTGTGACTCCGAGATGTGTTTATGTAAGATTTTTGCTTGTGGGTCGACATGGCGTTCCTCGTGTAAGACTTACCCCAGGAAGGGTCTTCTGCTCGTGCAACGCATTCTGGGCTTTCAGGGCCGACTCTCTGGCACAGTAGGTGAGGAAGGCACAACCTGAAATATATATATATAGAGAGAGAGACAGAGAGAGAGAGAGAGAGAGAGAGATGATTATGTTACGTGAACTAGGGACGGAGAAGGAGAGACAGTCATGGGAGGGGGTTGCACCAATCATCAGTGAAAAGCCCAAAAAAACAAACCACA
>NW_019427133.1:0-317 GCF_002814215.2 Seriola lalandi dorsalis
CACGAAGGACCTGCTGAAGAGCTGCTGCTCTATGGACCAGGGACTGAATTCTCTGTATGTGCAGTTCTTCCACTTGACCACAGGGGGGCGATGTCTGTCTTTACAACATGGCCAAAGCTGAGCCTGAGGAGAGATGAGGTCCAGACTGAAGCCTTGATGTCACTGAGCTGCTCACATAATGACTAATAACATTAATTAGGTACAGAGTCGTCTGATTGTCCGGCTGCTCTGAGACGTCAGGGAGTCTGAAGCATGTGTGAAGTATTTATGCCAAAATACAAAAATACAAAATGCAGAGCAATAATCCAGAGAGCAGA
>NW_019427134.1:0-410 GCF_002814215.2 Seriola lalandi dorsalis
TACTATACTGTGTCCTTTTATTCCTTACCATAATATGATCTTTTTATGACCTCTTATGCCTTAATATACCTTGTTTTGTTTTTGACGTTTTATGCCACACTATACTATGACGTTTTTAGACATTTTTACGCCATACTATACAGTGATGTTTTTCACATTTTTATTACTTACTATACTGTTTCCTTTTATTCCTTACCATACTTTGACATTTGTATCACCTTTTATGCCGTAATATACTATGGTTTTTTTTTGACGTTTTATGCCATACTATACTATGACGTTTTTCCCATTTTCATACCATTCTATAATATGTCGTTTTTCACATTTCTATGACTTACTATACTGTGTCGTTTCATTCCTTACCATACTTTGACATTAATATCACCTTTTATGCCTTAATATACTATGTT
>NW_019427135.1:0-977 GCF_002814215.2 Seriola lalandi dorsalis
GTATTTTGTCACAGAAGTTCTTGAGCTGTTTCAAATGCTGAATATTGATGTTTCAGTTGTGTTTATAGTTGTCAAGTTAATGAACAGTTATTGTGTTTATGTCTAATGATTGATTCATCTTCCTCTGGGTGATGGAGACGAAGGAAAACCTGATCAAACAAGTGAAGAACTGGTCGAGGTTTTATCACAGCAGCTTTTTATCTCATTTTAAATGATGTATTTATTTTAATGTTTTTTCTAAACCTCTTTTTAATTTGACATTTATTGATGGATTCATATTCATCTGTAAATTATTAGAATTTAAATATCAGTTAATAAAATACGTAGTAATCTCGTCTGTTTCTGGATTCATGAATTCATTGGTGAAATCTTGATGAGTTCCTGTTGTTATTGTTTCTATAATGGAATAGTTAAAAAGCATTTCCATGAGTCTGGAGATGGAGATCCTACAGACTGATAACTTCTTTCTGGTGACATTAATTCAACTTTATCACTTTGTGTTTTTGTGCTGAAAAAGAGTGAAAACTTCACTCAGTCATCTGAGACGCACGTCTTCATATGAAATAATAGAAATATTAAACAGGTGAGATCAGCTGATGTGTTCATCTGTACCGAGCTGATGATGGTGACGCTGACAGCAGCAGGTATCAAACTCAGATCATCTTTACCACCTGTCATTGTTCACTGAGCTGAACTCAGTGGAAATATCCTGCTGTCACTTTAAAACAGTGTTTTCTAATCAACATGGCCTCATGGGAACTTTGTGGAGACCACATGGATCAGATCTCACTGACAGACTGTGGACATTATGGAAGACTGACTGTGACCACATCTTCTCTCTTCACCTGAAAGAGGATTGAAACTCTGCAGGTGTGAGAGAGACTGATGAGAATGATTGTTTCCTGTCAAACACAGTGAGATCAGATGAACTGAACCAGTGATGAAGAGAGAATATGGATCAACACAGGACGTGTCAA
>NW_019427136.1:0-315 GCF_002814215.2 Seriola lalandi dorsalis
TTCAGATAAATTGACCATTAAAATAATCATTAGTTGCATCCATAAATGACCAGTTTCATGATCCATTAATCTGCTGACTATAAAAATGGTTTAGTCTGTTGTCAGACAATGTGAGAATGGCCATCATATTATCCCAAAACTTGAGTTAAGTCTTTATAATTGCTTAATCTGTCTAACCAATAGTCCAAATATTTAATATCCATATTCAATATGCAGTAATATGACACAGAAAAGCAGAAAGACTTCAAGAAAGTGACTCCAGGGGAGATTTGGCTTTTTTCCTTGATAAATAATCCTAACGATTAATCGATTATA
>NW_019427137.1:0-314 GCF_002814215.2 Seriola lalandi dorsalis
TGTCGATTAAAAGAGAAAATAAAAAAAATAAATAAAAAAAAAAAAAATAGAAAAACCCAAAACAGAGCCGTGTTGACACTGCAGGATGCTCATGTTCAGCAGACACACTGGGATCATATTCTGACTGTTAACTGCTTCATTAAGCCCATCATCACAGCAGTGCTCGCTGAGAGACTAGTGAAACAACATGTGTCCATCCTCACAGCTGACCCAGGAAAGCCATTTAATTGACTGAATGAACATGCAGTAACTCTTTATATCGAGTCTTATTTACAGATGTTAATTCTGTGTTTTGCTCTATAACGCCATGAATG
>NW_019427138.1:0-314 GCF_002814215.2 Seriola lalandi dorsalis
TGGGCTCCCTCAGTGCTCCCCGCAGGTGACCCCGCCTCTCCTGGATCACCTGACGAATACTGCGGACCCACTCCTGCTTCAGCTCCAGCGACGAGGCCTGTGGAGAGAGAGAACGACATGGATACAGGTAAACCGTAAAGACAGAGGTTTAAACATCTGCATCATTACTGAAGTTCATCAGAGGTGAACGTACCTTCAGCACCGTCTTGTTGTCGGACGTCGGCGTTCGTCCGACCCACAGAGCAAACTTACAGGGATCCCCCTCGATGTGCTCTGTCACACCGAGCTCTGAGGTCTGAGAGTGACAGGAAGAC
>NW_019427139.1:0-751 GCF_002814215.2 Seriola lalandi dorsalis
GGCTATTATATCTCATCTGGATTTTATGTGATTATGAGACATGAATGACAAGTGTAAATGGAGTCAAAGACTTGCCTGAATAAGTTTTAGTTTTACAGTGAATCAAAGCCAAAAAAAAAATAAAATCATGTCTTAGCTATTCACCCTTTAGAAGATAACACAACAGAACAACACAGAATAACACAGCTCCACATGCCTCAGTGTCTGTTACAGCCATTTTTTTCTCTTACATACATTTCTTTCTACATTTACGTGGGAAAAATCACAACTCACATTTTTGGAAGATGTTCACAGTCAGGAAGACCTACAGGTTTAATGTGAGTGGGGCTGGGAAGCTGCAGCAGCATGATGTCATGAGACCTGTCGGTTGTTGTTGTTGTTGTTGTTGTTGTTGTCTTTGTCCACATAGATGACAGGTTCTGCTGTGATTTGCACTTCCTGTGCTGGACTCCCTGGAGTCACACTTACACTTGCAAACATAGTCCTACATGTAGGTAGAGGTTAAAGATGAACATTAAACAATTAAACACATTCATCATTAATACTCCAGCTGCAGTTCTTTTTCTAATCTATATTTGTTTTGTCTTTAGACTATACAAGTCTATATGTTTATAGTGTTTCAGTGTTACAGTATTTCTGAAGTAGATCTGTCATTCTCTCACCTTCCTGGCTTCAGACAGTGAGCTGCAGTCAGAATCCACCGGTTACTGATCAGAGAGCCGCCGCACGGGCTCCACGATCCGTCAGCAGC
>NW_019427140.1:0-376 GCF_002814215.2 Seriola lalandi dorsalis
ACAAGAGCTGCTGAGCCACGGGACGCCGCCGCCACCGCCACCGCCACCGCCACCGCCGCCGCCTCTCCTCTCCCTCATCTCCCAGTGAGGTAGATTTTTCTAACATTCAGATTTTCTCATCCTGCTGCTTTAATGACTTTGTTTAATTTATCACAAACCATGCAAATGTTACCGGACCTTCTCCGGGCCAACGCTGCAGTCCAACATGAAGTGGCTGACTGATGTAGTGAAATGTGTAACGGTCTCAGTGGAAGGGTTTATCTGCTAAATCCCAGCAGTTGGCCCTGCTATCGTGGACAATGACCCCAAATAATGTCAACAGCTCATTTCCACCAGAGCTGTGTGTGTGTGTGTGTGTGTGTGTGTGTGTGTGTGT
>NW_019427141.1:0-313 GCF_002814215.2 Seriola lalandi dorsalis
AGATGACCTCACACTGGTTATTGGGTTGTAGCTGGTGGCAGCCAGATCAGCCGAATCCCCCCTTAGGTAGGTGTGTAGACAGGGTAGATGGGGGAGATAGGGCACAAACTCAACCATATTTCTAAGCTACAGCTGCCATTGCAGTTTTCATGTGTCCCATCATTCCGTATTGATGGTGACACAAACTTTGCTGAAGCCAGGTCTTAAAAAGCACTAATATATTGTAATTTAAAACAAAAAACCTAATTAGGTCTAATGAATTTCCTGTTGGTTTTGATCTTGTTCAATTGTTGAATTGTAGTTGTTTAATAGC
>NW_019427142.1:0-386 GCF_002814215.2 Seriola lalandi dorsalis
GACTCTGTATAGGAAAGGCCAACTCACTGAGTCAAAGGCCTTCTCAGCATCTAGGCTAATTAAGAAGGCTTCAGTTTTGTTCTGTTGGATATGGTCTAGTATGTGTAGTGATCGTCTGATATTGTCGTGAGTTTGTCTTTGTGAAATAAATCCAGTGTGGTCATTATGTATCAGCTGATAATTTTTTCTAATCTTCTGGCAAGGATAGCTGTGTATAATTTATAGTCCACATTCAGCACCGATATCGGTCTGTATGACCCACAATCCAATTTATCTTTTCCCTCCTTTGGGATAACAGAGATCACTGCCTCACTCCATGATGGAGGCATTTTAGCGTTCGTCATTGATGTATTGAAGGCACGCAGAAGGCTTGGCATCAGATCGGG
>NW_019427143.1:0-429 GCF_002814215.2 Seriola lalandi dorsalis
TAAAAACGTCATAGTATGGTGGGGCATCAAACGACATAGTGTATTAAGAAATAGAAATGCCAAAAAACGTCATTGTATTGTATGGCGTAAAAATGCCAAACAACGTCATAGTATACTATGGCATAAAATGTCAAAAAAACATCATAGTATATTAAGTCATAAAAGGTCATAAAAACATCATAGTATGGTGAGGCATCAAACAACATAGTATATTAAGGCATAAAAATGCCCAAAAATGTCATAGTATAGTTTGGCTTAAAAATGCCCAAAAAAAACTTCATGGTATATTAAGGCATAAAAGGTCATAAAAACATCATAGTATACTATGGCGTAAAAATGTCAAAAAACGTCATAGGACAGTATGGCATAAAACGTTAAAAAAACGTCATAGTATATTAAAGCATAAAATGTCATAAAAATGTCATACTA
>NW_019427144.1:0-344 GCF_002814215.2 Seriola lalandi dorsalis
TCACGGAGACCTGAGCTATTCTGTACAGGAGGAGCTGAAACGCGGATCTGTTATTGGAAATATCGCCAAGGATTTGGGACTGGAGGTGGGGAGGCTGTCTGCTCGCAAAGCTCGTGTTGACATGGAGGGAAGCGACAGACAGTATTGCGGGATTAACCTGCGAAACGGGGATTTGTTGGTTGCGGACAGAATAGACAGAGAGGAGCATTGTGGAGAAAATCCTTCGTGTGTTCTCAAATTCGACTTGCTATTAGAGAATCCCTTGGAGTTGCACCGGTTGTCCCTGCAGGTGCAGGATGTGAACGACAATGCACCAATTTTCCCGAAGGATATTATAAAGCTGG
>NW_019427145.1:0-312 GCF_002814215.2 Seriola lalandi dorsalis
TGAAAGCTGTTTACACACTGCATTCACGTGACATCCTGATTTGTACTTAGTATTCACTGTTTATTCATTAGATGGAAACAGCAGGCGTGCATAAAACTGTCTCTTGTCACATTCAGGGCAATGCAAATTTGCTAAATTAGGACACACACACACACACACACACACATACACAAACTTGTACTTCTGTTTTTTTGAGGACACTCGTTGACATAATGCATTCCCCAGCCCCTTACCCTCACATTAACCATCACAACTAAATGCCTGACCCCAGGGCTTCGTCTACTTCAATATCATATCATCATATCACACTTG
>NW_019427146.1:0-312 GCF_002814215.2 Seriola lalandi dorsalis
CTGCTAGTATGTCATGTTGGCCAATGTTCTGATTGACAGCACCTAATTATACTATTATTAACCTTACAGTGCATTCAGACAGTTTTCAGACCCCTTTACTCTTCCCCACTTTGTTATGCTGCAGGCTTAGACTAAAATTGTTTGAATTAATTTTCTCCATTATAAAGCTACATTCATCTACTCCCTTTACTCAGTACTCAGTTGAAGCACCTTTGGCAGCGATTACAGCAGTCTTCTTCTGTATGACACGACAGGCTTTGTACACCTGGATTTGGGGATTTTCTGCCATTCTTCTCTGCAGATCCTCTCAAG
>NW_019427147.1:0-312 GCF_002814215.2 Seriola lalandi dorsalis
ATTATTTCGTCTGATGCTTTGCCATGCTATGACGTTTATATGACCTTTTATGCCTTAATATACTTAGATGTTTTTTTGACGTTTTATGCCATACTATACTATAACGTTTTTGGCATTTTTCTGCCATACTATACTTAGATGTTTTTTGGCATTTTTATTCCTTACTATACTCTCTTGTTTGATGCTTGACCATACTATGACGTTTTTATGACCTTTTATGCCTTAATATAATATGATTTTTTTTTTGGCATTTTATGCCATACTATACTTTGACGTTTTTTGGCATTTTTAAGCTTAATTATATTATTTTGT
>NW_019427148.1:0-1942 GCF_002814215.2 Seriola lalandi dorsalis
GTGTGTGTGGTGCTTCTCACATCAGAGGACATGAGTGATTTTAAAGTCTCCACACTTAATATAAATGGAGGCAGAGATGTGAGGAAGAGAGCCAGTCTGTTTGAACTGATAAAAGTGAAGAGTGTTAATGTGATGTTGGTTCAGGAAACACACAGCGACTCTGTAAATGAGACTGACTGGAGGAGGGAATGGGACGGGGAGGTGGTTTTAAGTCACTTAACTAAGACCAGTGGAGGAGTGGCACTCCTCTTCTCTAAAAACTTTCTGCCACAGTCTCATGTGGTGGAGGAAGTGATGGAGGGGAGACTGATGGTGGTCAGAGCCAAATATGAGCGTTTTACTCTTGTTTTTATAAATGTATACGCTCCCAACACAGGACCTGCCAGAGTTCAGTTTTTAAATGAACTAGCTGTGGTTTTAAGTCAGTGTGGGCCTGAAGAGGTTTTATTTTTAGGAGGAGATTTTAACTGCACAGAGAACGATCAGCTGGACAGGAATCACACTGAACCTCATGCCGCTTCAAAACCAGCCATGAAGCAGCTGGTAGAGGCTCAAAGTTTAACGGACGTATGGAGGGAAACACATGGCAAACAGAGGCAGTACACTTGGGTCCAGACCAGAGAGAAGCTTCTCTCTATGGCCAGATTAGACAGGTTTTATTGTTTTAAGCATCATTTTAGTATTTTTAAAGGGTGCAGAATACTTCCTGTGGGGTTCTCGGATCATTGCATGGTGTCCTGTAATGTGTATATTGCAAATGTGAAACACAAGTCTGCATATTGGCACTTTAACACTTTGTTGATGGATGAACATTTTAAAGAAACGTTTTTATTTTTCTGGGGAGTTTTTAGAACTAGAAAAGGGGATTTTACATCGTTGAAGCAGTGGTGGGATTGTGGGAAAGTGGAGATCAAGCAGTTTTGTCAACAGTACACTCTCAATGTCTCTCGTGACATCACCAAATCTATAAGAGATCTGGAGATTGAAATAGTGGAGCTGCAAAGTGCTGCAGAGTCCACAGGAGATCGAGGCTGTATTGAAGACCTCAAAACCAAAAAAGCCGTACTGGCGGACCTGCTGGGCTCTAAAGCACAAGGGGCGCTGATCCGGTCTCGCTTTCAGAGCGCTGCTCTGATGGACTCACCGTCCAAGTTCTTTTTCAGCCTGGAGAAGAAGAATGGGCAGAGCAGGTTCATCCACGCTCTGCACTCAGCTGCAGGACACCTGCTGACTGAAGACAGCGAGATCCGACAGAGAGCTGTGGACTTCTACTCCCAGCTGTTTGAAAGTGAGTACACTGAAGATGACGGGGCTTTTAACTTGTTCTGCGGTGGGCTGCCCAGGGTCTCGGAGGAGACCAACAAGGAGCTGGAGGGTCCTCTGACTACAGAGGAAGTCTCCATGGCGCTGCAGAGTATGCAGGGGGGGAGGGCCCCTGGGATTGACGGGCTCCCACCTGAGTTTTACAAAGCTTTCTGGAATGAACTAAAGACAGACGTCATAGATGTCTTCACAGAGAGCTTTGGTGACTCGTCTCTGCCCCAGAGTTGCAGGAGAGCAGTTCTGACTCTGTTGCCAAAGAAAGGAGATCTTCAGGACATCAAGAACTGGCGACCGGTCTCTCTACTGTGTACAGACTATAAACTGCTGTCTAAAGTCCTGGCAAACAGACTGAAGACGGTGATGGACCAGGTCATACACAGGACTCAGACCTACTGTGTGCCCGGTAGGTCCATAGTTGACAATGTGTCACTGATTCGGGATCTTTTGGAAGTCTCTGGTTCTTTGGGTTTTGATGCTGGTCTGATTTCTCTGGACCAGGAAAAGGCTTTTGACCGGGTTGAGCACCGTTACCTCTGGAAGGTTTTACAGAGGTTCGGCCTCAGCCCTGGTTTCATTGCCAAGATTAAGGTTTTGTACGAGGACGTTGAGAGTGTACTGA
>NW_019427149.1:0-478 GCF_002814215.2 Seriola lalandi dorsalis
GGGAGCCTTCCCGCTCTGCAGGCTCTGCAGGGCCTCCTGCAGCTCCTGAGCAGAGAGCTGCGCCTCCAGCTCTGCATTATCCCCCTCAGAGACCTTAGGAAGGCCCGCAAAGAAGGACAGCGCCACCTCTGGTTCCTCCTGGAACTCCGCCTTGTAAAGTTCCTGGTAAAAACCAACAGCATACTGACGGATCTGAGCCGACTCCTGCAGCAGCTGCCCAGTGTCAGAGCGCAGAGAGTGAATCAGCCTCCTCTCACCATTCTTACGCTCCAGACCGAAGACAAAGTGAGAGGGAGCATCCATTTTAACCACATTCTGGAAACGAGAACGGACCAGAGCACCCTGTGCAGAAATACCCAGCAGGTCAGACAGAGCTGATCTCTTGACTTTGAGAACTTGAATGTGTTCTCGTTCTCCTGTGGAGTCTGCTAAATCCTGCAGCTCCACCACTTCTCTCTCCAGAGCTCTCATAGATCTG
>NW_019427150.1:0-311 GCF_002814215.2 Seriola lalandi dorsalis
CCGACACGACACAAGGAGCAGGTGAGATGTTGTCCAGAACCACCAACTCGGGAACAAGGGAGGAGTTGACCAGACCCCTGACCCTGAAACAGCTGATGCGTCAGCTAGTATGATCGTCTCAGGACAGGACAGCAAAGGCTCTGGATAGCTGGGAGGCTGGGGCTGTGACTTGGGCTGGAAGCAGGAGACCTGGGACTGTGGCTTGGACTGGAAGCTGGAGACCTGGGACTGTGGCTTTGACTGGAAGCTGGAGACCTGGGACTGTGGCTTGGGCTGGAAGCTGGAGACCTGGGACTGTGGCTTGGACTGGA
>NW_019427151.1:0-3224 GCF_002814215.2 Seriola lalandi dorsalis
TATTATGACAGTTCAGAGGTTAGTTCACTGTAATTTCTTTTTTTTCAGGGAGTTCAGTGGTAACAGTCTGATTTATTTTTCTCTTGCACAAATACAGTATAGGATACGGGACTTCATCACCTCCAGCGCTTCATGTTTTATGTCACAAAAAGAAAAAGTTCTCCTATCTTGAATTCTGAAGGGTGACGGATAGAAAGACTTGTGTTAGAAAACACATTCTTGCTCCACACTCCCTTTATGAAGATGCCCATTAAATCAACATTGAAGATAGTTACTCACAATTGGCCAAACTGATGATCCCGGTCCAGAGCAGCAGGATCTTGAGAACACAGAGCCCTGCCATTTACAGGAGTTAGAGTGTGTGCTGCCACACACCATACAGTATGGTCCAATGGGCAGAAATTCACACTCCTAACAGAAGCTGTATGTTTTAATGTTGTTGACTGCAGTGTCTTGACTTGTTGTCCACACTTTAAACCTCAACTCTGGTTTCCAGTTACCTTTAATGTTGGTGGCAGGAAGCTTAATTTCCGCGATGCATTTGTGCACAGGAAATCCTCTGTTATCTGAACTTCAAGTCTGTTTTTCACTTTATTACTCTTTTGATATTCCTGTCAGTCAGTCTGTCAATATGCAGTGTCAGTATTTCTTGTGTGGCCACTATCCCCCTGGTTACTTTGGAGTAAGAAAGAAAAAGAAGGAGGCATGTTACAGCAGCATTAAGAAAGTAAACATTAAAGATACATATACCATTAAGGTTGATGTATGTAGTGATTTATACATCTGTTTTATTGGTAGAATATGTCTGTGGACAGATCAACAAGAGGAAGGTCATTTGTGTGTAGTGTGAGTATTTAGTATGCCCCTGAGATCAATGTAACACTTGTTTAACAATGTAATACCTGAAAAACTGACGGATGCAAAAAACGGAAGAAAGAACTGTACCTTTAACATGATCACTGGGCCGTAACTGTTGCTGCTGTAACTTTACTCTTTTATAGGTGGCGTTAGTGAGTGAGTATGTGAGCGAATCCCAAGCCAGATCCAAAGGTTTCTTCACATCTAAGCTTTGCTTTTTGGGAGCGGAGAGTCGTCAGTAAAATGATCAGCAACAACTTGTGTGTGGTTGGGATTTAGTTGGTGTAACTTTATTTATTTTACAAAGTTCTCAAGGGGCTTAGAAACATCAATAAATAAAAAATTTAATTTTTAACATGTTACAATATTCATGTGAAAGCAACAGGCAACATGTTAAAACTCTTAAATGCAACAAAGTGAGAAAAGTACCATAGAGTTTAAAAAGTTACATCTAATATAGTAATGGAGGTTTTAGCTAATAACAAGAAGTTCATTAAAGTTTGGAAATCAATTGTATAACTGCAAAAAGACTCACTACATACTGAACATTTGATGACTCAGCAGAGTAAAGAGTAAATGATTTGGTTTGCAGCTCCATCAGGCTTTTCTTCATCAGCGAGCTTCTATATGATGCCATCCAGGAGTTGGTACATTAACATAAACTGCAACAAAAATCCAACAGGAAATACTGAAAGTTAGTGTTTGTTTAATATTATATTTCTAAAATATACTAATAAGCTTTATTTTTACCAAGTCTTGTTGCAGCTGCTGATCATTATAATTTTCATCATAATAAAACCATCTTTTGGAAGATTTTTAATATCTCAATACAGTATTCAGGATTGATAAGAAATGATCTAATAATTAGCAGCTAAAACATCAGTTATCACTTGTAGCTGCTAAATGTGTTTGTTGTTTGTTGCCTATAGTCAAAGAAAATGTAGGAAAGACATGAAACTTAAAGTCGACTCACTTGCTGTTGATTCAAGCATCACATCTTCATTCACCTCACTGTGGAGAAAATAGTGAAGACTGGCTTTAAAGAATTACATTTATATGAAATATAATTCAGAATGGAACAATCAACATATTTCATCTTCAAAACTACCTCTCTGGTATCATGAATTAAAGCACATATTGTTTTATTAGTAAAGTAATTGATGAAAAAAATAATTATCACAATGTGACAGTCAAAGTTTTGAAGGAGATTAGAAACAAAAAGATCTTTACTTTCTGGACTTTCTGCACTTCTTAATGTAAATCTTGTAGACCAACACAGACACCACAACAGATGTGATGGTGATGAAGAGGAAGACCAGAAAACCAATGACAGCTTTGTCATTGTCTGTAAAATAATGGTTATAACAGAAGAATATCAGGGTGGTGTTCAAGATACAATGTAGAGAAATTAAGTGGTGTGTACTGAATGTCAGAAAAACAATATATCAAAATTGAACAGCTTGTGTTGTTAATTAAAACAGTACATACAGAAAGTAGAAACTTCCTTTGTCTTGGGCTCGCTCTCCAGTTCTGTGTTGAAAGCAATGACCTGGAAAGACAGAGGATCCCTTTATCAGGTTCTACACAATCTGAAGGAATATGAAGAGTAAAGTGATCATATTCTAATGAAACTAAAAAATAGGATCATACAAACCTTCACTATGTAGGTCGTAGAGTAACTCAGGTCTCTGAATTCAAACTTGCATTCTTTCTCTTTACGTTCCTTCACAATGACACCACCATGATGAAGTTCTGCTCTGTATCTCTGTTTGTCTGTAGGACCGTTTAATTTTCCTGAATGAATACAGTGTACTATAATCACATTATGCTCTGGCTGTGACGTCTTCAGGTCTTTAATATCGTCTGGTTCTGTAAGAAAAATGAAGAAAAACACACTTATTTTCAGAAGCATAGTCACAGTTAAAGTGATTTTAATTTGCTCTAACAGCAGTTTTAACAGTTATCAACAACATTATTGTTAATATCAGAGTGTTGCTGTACTGGTTGTCTTGTGCATCAGGATGTTTTAGATGTTGATATTTTCTAATGTCATTATGTAAAGACAGTATATGAAATCAATTATTTGGCAAATTTGCTGATGCTAATCTATTGTTGTTTTTTTATTCATCCTTTAACATGAATGGTTATTTAATCAATCAATGGATGTTTTTTAAATGATCAATGTACCACTTGGTAAAGATTTTACACCAAGAAAGTCAGTAATTACTCTGGCTCCACGCTACAGGCTCTTCCACTTACAGTGATGAATAAACAGGTGCAGGTACCTTTTAATCTTCACTGTCATGGTTTGGAGTGTGTAATAGATACATTTTCCTTTACATAATGAATGTTGGTATTTGTCTGTG
>NW_019427152.1:0-309 GCF_002814215.2 Seriola lalandi dorsalis
ACTCCTGCATTTCTGCACTCCGACGATTTATCTGCAGACGAGGCCAAGTGAAGGAGATTGTTTCTGACAACGGCACAAATTTCGTGGGGGCAGAACGGGAGCTTCGAGAAGCACTTACTCACCTTAACCTCAGTAAAATCCAGCATTTGATTCACGCTGAAGGTATCAAATGGACATTCAATCCACCCTATGGTCCTCATCATGGAGGCGTATGGGAGCGGCTCATCCGAATAATCAAAAGGATCCTCTATTCCATCACAAGGGAACAGACCTTGGATGACGAGGGTCTCCAAACAGCTTTATGTGAGG
>NW_019427153.1:0-331 GCF_002814215.2 Seriola lalandi dorsalis
TAAAATAGATACATGGTTGATTTGATTAATTTGACAATGTTTGGTATACATGATTGGCTGACTGTGTATTCGAGAAACAAGTTGATATTGAATGTACATGATGAAAATGGTCCGGATTAGCAATACAACGGACGAGATTTATTGTTTGGATGTTAGTGTAGATGTTCATCATTTTTCTGTGTTCAAATATCAAACACGTTCAGAGAACGAGAGCACACACTTGAGTGTGAAATCACTGTGTGTGTGTGTGGCGAACGCTGATGATAAAGTATATGTTTGCTCTTTACAGAACAAAATAAAAGACTTCAAATTAAATGTGTAGTGGAGGGCA
>NW_019427154.1:0-458 GCF_002814215.2 Seriola lalandi dorsalis
TGGTTTCACATTTGTTTCCCACCAACCACCCCAAACATCAGAAATCACATTGCAAGCGTAGACTGTATATAAAAATGGACGTCTACTCCGGGTCTGGAAAATGAAGCCAATGCGGAAGTGCCTTAAACTCGCATTCTACCGAATGACCACCAGGGGGCGACTCCACTGGTTGGAAAAAGAAGTCCGATTGTATTGAAGTCTATGAGGAAAATAACCCTACTTGCCACTTGATTTGTTACCTTAGTAAACTCAGTTTTCTTCAATACATTTTTTTAAATTATGGTCCTTTTTAAAAAGGAAATATACGTTAAAGCAGAGTGATTTTAGTGCGTGGCTACCGTGTGGTTGACACACAGGGGGACCTGCCTGTTAATCCAGATACGAGGTCAGAGCAATGTGTCGGACATTTGACTTGTCATTGTGTTTTCAGTTCATCAAAGTTAGCTCCAACATGTTGT
>NW_019427155.1:0-410 GCF_002814215.2 Seriola lalandi dorsalis
TAATTCTCAGGACCACAAACACCCTCACAAGAGAGCAGAATAAGGCTCATAAAAACACACTGCCTCTACACACCTTTAAAAAAATCACACACACTCACACACTGCAATCACATCAAACTATGAGCAAACAAATAAAAGAACATAAACTGAATTTATATGAAGCCTCAATCAATCACAGTTAATTAAGCTACTGCTCAAGGATTGCATAGTGCCCGTCATCAAATATTGCAAAATTTGCCCAGTTTAAATAGAAATCAAAGAAATAAAAGAGAGAAAAAAACAAAAAGATCATTAGATTACAGCAAAAGGCCCATAACCCTGTGCCCAGAGCCACAGAGTGCTTGATATCCTGACGTCCCCTGAATCATACCCTCCACTTTAGTTTTGCACCTTAGTTCTAACAGGCAGAT
>NW_019427156.1:0-344 GCF_002814215.2 Seriola lalandi dorsalis
CCCTTAGCAGCTGCCATCAGAAATAACACAAACATCAAGGGCATCCAAGCCGGAAAGATAGAGCACAAGTTATTTTTTTTACGCAGATGATGTTCTGATTCTGACCACAAACCCAGAAACAGCTGTCCCTCAAATTTTGGCTTTGATCAATACCTTCTCTCTTATTTCAGGTTACAAAATAAATTGGGGAGAATCAGAAGCAATGCCCTTGTCTAGGCTGTGCCCACCAAGTATCAGACTGAACTGGCAGTTCAAGTGGCTTCCTTCAGGTCTAGTGTATTTGAGGATAAAGCTGACACCAGGTTTAAAAGACATAATGACAGAAAACATCCTCCCCCTCCTCC
>NW_019427157.1:0-343 GCF_002814215.2 Seriola lalandi dorsalis
AGTAACGTAAAGTTCAGTCAAAGTTGTCGTCAACTCCAGTAATCTTCAGTTCAGCTGGTTCTGTGTCCATGCAGCCTCTCTGCTCTTTGCTCTGTATGTGTGTGCACGCCGTGCACGCCCTGCCTCTCCCAGCGAGCAGAGCAATCAGTCAGTCAAACTTTATATCACTTTATTCACTTATATCATGAGGTTCTTTAAAACCAAGTAAAAGAATTTTAAAATCAATACAGAAGGTGATGGGACTTTAAAATAGGTGTGATGTGCTCGTCCTTCTGGTCATGGTCAGGACTCGGGTCAGCTGAAGCTGGTTTATAACGTTTACGGGTCGACCAGACAGGAGAAC
>NW_019427158.1:0-307 GCF_002814215.2 Seriola lalandi dorsalis
AGCCACACACACACACAGACACACACACTTCCTGTTTCTCCTCCACACGAGACACACACACACCTCAGCAGTGACATGCAGCAGCGTGGCCTCCAGGATGGTGATCAGGTTATGGAGTGGAAACACTGGGATGGATCAGATGAAACCAGGTTGTGTTTAATATTAGACTCTAAAAGCTGAACATGGACACAGACAAGAACAGGATAATACTAAGTCTAAACATTTTTAAAATTCTAGTTTAGTTTTATTTTATTTGCTCAGAAGTGACAGTGAAATAATAAAAGAAATATAAATTGTGCAGAAAAAG
>NW_019427159.1:0-380 GCF_002814215.2 Seriola lalandi dorsalis
AGTGGGAAACAGCAGTCACATCAGCCTACCAGTTGAATTACTTAACTGTGTTTACACAGTGTTACTCTGAGACGGGCGACAGGTGTTTAATAATGTGAGATTTTGCCGTTCATGTTGACAAGGTGTAAATGAAGCATTAGAGAATATTCAGAACACTTTGCTCTTGCAGTCAGGAACCAACTCTAAAAAAAACTAGTTTCTTCGTTGATCCCAAACCTAGAAGGAAACCGATTGAAGCTGCTGACTTGAATCCACATGTTCTACAGTGCTCAACCTTCAGGTCCACTACACTATTAGTTGTGTAGCAGCAGAATCTGGAGCTCACTGTGACTGGAGGTTTGGTATCTCAGAGCTCTTTGGGACTGACGGTTCACCTCTCT
>NW_019427160.1:0-996 GCF_002814215.2 Seriola lalandi dorsalis
TGAACTGGGCTGAACTGGGCTGAACTGGCCTGAACTGGGCTGAACTGAACTGGACTGAACTGGACTGAACTGGTCTGAACTGGACTGAACTGGGCTGAACTGGGCTGAACTGAACTGGACTGAACTGGTCTGAACTGAACTGGGCTGAACTGGACTGAACTGGCCTGAACTGGTCTGAACTGGACTGAACTGGTCTGAACTGGACTGAACTGGCCTGAACTGGTCTGAACTGGACTGAACTGGTCTGAACTGGACTGAACTGGGCTGAACTGGGCTGAACTGAACTGGCCTGAACTGGCCTGAACTGGCCTGAACTGGCCTGAACTGGACTGAACTGGGCTGAACTGGTCTGAACTGGTCTGAACTGAACTGGGCTGAACTGGACTGAACTGGTCTGAACTGAACTGGGCTGAACTGGGCTGAACTGGCCTGAACTGGTCTGAACTGGACTGAACTGGACTGAACTGGTCTGAACTGAACTGGGCTGAACTGGACTGAACTGGCCTGAACTGGTCTGAACTGAACTGAACTGGCCTAAACTGATCTGAACTGAACTGAACTGGTCTGAACTGAACTGAACTGGCCTGAACTGGGCTGAACTGGGCTGAACTGGGCTGAACTGAACTGGTCTGAACTGGGCTGAACTGGCCTGAACTGGCCTGAACTGGGCTGAACTGGACTGAACTGGACTGAACTGGGCTGGACTGGTCTGAACTGAACTGGTCTGTACTGGGCTGAACTGGACTGAACTGGTCTGAACTGAACTGGTCTGAACTGAACTGGGCTGAACTGGGCTGAACTGGTCTGAACTGGGCTGAACTGGGCTGAACTGGGCTGAACTGGCCTGAACTGGGCTGAACTGAACTGGACTGAACTGGACTGAACTGGTCTGAACTGGACTGAACTGGGCTGAACTGGGCTGAACTGAACTGGACTGAACTGGTCTGAACTGAACTGGGCTGAACTGGACTGAACTGGCCTGAACTGGTCTGAACT
>NW_019427161.1:0-1014 GCF_002814215.2 Seriola lalandi dorsalis
GTATAGTAAGGCATAAAAAGTTGAAATATAGTAAGTCATAAAAATGCAAAAAAAGCTCATAGTATAGTAAGGCTTAAAAATGCAAAAAAAGGTGATAGTATAGTAAGGCATAAAAATCCGAAAAATGTGATAGTATAGTAAGGCATAAAAATGCTAAAAAACGTCATAGTATAGTAAGGCATAAAACGTCATGATATAGTAAGGCTTAAAAATGCCAAAAAATGTTATTGTATAGTAAGGCCTAAAAAGTTAGAATATAGTAAGGCATAAAAATGGAAAAAAATCTCATAGTATAGTAGGGTACAAAACGTCATAGTATAGTAAGGCATAGAAATGTTATGGTAACGGTACAAAATGTCATAGTATAGTAAGGCATAAAAATGCAAAAAAAACGTCAGTATAATAAGGCTTAAAAAATGCCAAAAAATGTCATAGTATAGTAAGGCATAAAACGTCATGGTATTGTAAGGCTTAAAAAAATGCAAAAAAACCGTCATAATATAGTAAGGGATAAAATGTCATAGTATAGTAAGGCATAAAAAGTTGAAATATAGTAAGTCATAAAAATGCAAAAAAATCTCATAGTATAGTAGGGTACAAAACGTTATAGTATAGCAAGGCATAAAAATGCCTAAAAACTTTATAGTATAGTAAGGCATAAAAATGCAAAAAAAAGTCATAGTATAGTAAGGCATAAAAATCCGAAAAAATGTGATAGTATAGTAAGGTATAAAACATCATACTATAGTAAGGCATAAAAATGCAAAAAAAAGTCATAGTATAGTAAGGGATAAAATGTCATAGTATAGTAAGGCATAAAAAGTTGAAATATAGTAAGTCATAAAAAAGCAAAAAAAGCTCATAGTATAGTAAGGCATAAAAATGCCATAAAACGTAATAATATAGTAAGGGATAAAATGTCATGGTATAGTAAGTCATAAAAATGCAAAAAAAAGGTCATACTATAGTGAGGCATAAAAATGCAAAAAAACGTCATAGTATAGTAAGGCATTA
>NW_019427162.1:0-633 GCF_002814215.2 Seriola lalandi dorsalis
ACACTTTACATGTTAGTTTGTTCAGAGTTAGTACAAAGTTCCTGATGCAGCCGTTGTTCAATGAAAAAGTTCAACATTAGTGAAAAGATGTTTCAGTCTCACTGCACAGCTGAAGGAATTCTTTATTTCTGCTTGAGACAAGAAAGTTGTTGAAGAGTCCAAAAAGTCTGATATTGGAAGAGAATTGTGGATCGTCATCAGCTGCTGCTTCATCAATCATCACACTGCTTTTCTTTTCTCTCCTCAAATCAATTGACTTCTACATGAAGGATTGTGGAGGATTTTCCTGCTCACTTGACTTTTGCTACAAAATGTCCAGTTAATGAAAGTGAATTTCAGTGATGAGCAGGATTCTTCACGTTCACTCTGACTCTTCAAACTCATGTTTTTAAACCTGATTTTCCTTCATGGGAAATTATATTTGTAAAGTTGATGGTGGATAATACAATAAATTAATTCAGTTGATGTCTGATGATAAAAGTATTTTATGTGAAATATTCCTTTTAACAGAAAACAAACAAGTTGAGGGAAAATATATAAATTGTGTAAAATATTACATTTAATAATTATAAATCTTTAATGATGTTAAATAATTATAAGTAGGTTAGATATAATTACTAGACTGACCTATAG
>NW_019427163.1:0-301 GCF_002814215.2 Seriola lalandi dorsalis
ATCTGTTTTCAGCTGCTGGTGCCAGAATCCATTCCTCCAAACTGTATCAAATACCATACTGTAATCAATAAAAGACCAGAAAAGGCAAAACAATACAGATCAATATGTTTCAGTAGGAAGATGTGATCAGTGCTGGAGGAACCTTTTATAAGTCCTGGGTTTCCTTAAGGATGGAGGATAGTATCATCCTCACAAAACTAAAACAGACTTACATTCAATAAATCTGGGAAACTAACTTATTTAACAATAAAAAATACATCTCAGTACCAGTTTATAATCATTCCTCCATCATTTATTTAAA
>NW_019427164.1:0-300 GCF_002814215.2 Seriola lalandi dorsalis
ACCACATGAGGTCAGGACAATGATTGTGAGTACGACTGTGTTCGGTGTGTCAGTGTTTGTGCCACATTATTCTCGGAGCTGAGTCATAGGTCATTAAGATGCTTGGCTGGCTTTTATGCTGACGGCCTCATAAATGGATGAGAAACACTTGTCCTCCGCTATGGCTGCTCTCCATCTTCTAACATATGACATGACATGACATGACACACACATGCTCACTCGTGGTCATACATGCGTGCACACACACACACACACACACACACACACACACACACACACACACACACACACACACACACA
>NW_019427165.1:0-300 GCF_002814215.2 Seriola lalandi dorsalis
GTGTATATATATATATATATATTATTCCAACAGACTTAAAATCTTTCTGTCTTTAAAACAAGATCAAATGTGTATTTAACTTTTGTTATCTATATTATTCACTCGTCAAATAATTAAAACAATATATTAGAAATAAAAAAATGTATCATTCTGTTGAGCAGAACTGCGAGGCTGCCACTGGGAGCAGGTGTTAGCACAGATTATCACCATCCATTTGAATTCTATATATATTCCTCCGTGATCAGGCCGAGCCTGACTGTAATCCCCGCTAAATTTCTTTTCAGAAATCAATTGATCCAT
>NW_019427166.1:0-300 GCF_002814215.2 Seriola lalandi dorsalis
AAAAAAAAAAAAAAAAGTTTTATATTATTTATTTTATATCTGGGAACGAGACAATGTCCAAAGATCAGTTACTGTTTCTAGCTGGACAGTGGGGCCAGCAGATTGACTGACTGACTGAGTGACTGGCTGACTGACTGACTGCTCATATTTCCACCACTGATCAGTCCAGTGCCTGGTTACTGAGTTGGCGTTTCTGGATCAAACAGGTTCTGTTAGGGGGTGTTTATAGCTGCAGTGTTGCCAACTTAGCTGATTGTCTCTAGATTTTTTTCTAACAGACTGGGTATAAACTGCAGCAAG
>NW_019427167.1:0-519 GCF_002814215.2 Seriola lalandi dorsalis
TTCTCTTATTTGTTCTTCTTCACCTTCACTCCTCGTCCTCTGCTCAGACTCCCCCTGTATCTTTGCTTCTCTCATTGGTGCTTCTTCACCTTCACTCCTCGTCTTATCTGATGGCTCCTTGTCTACCTTAGCTTCTTTTAATTGTCCATCTTTATATTCCCTACTCTTATCTTCTGAGGGTCCCTTGTGCAAATTTGCTTCCCCCACTTTAACTTCTTTACATCTCAACCTCTCCTTTTCCGACCGCCCCTGCTGGCACATTGCTTCCCCCATGGGTCCTTTGTGTTAAGAAAACAATGATTTGTTCAGAGTGACAAACTGCTCAGTATTAATATTGTGTATAATATTTACCTGAAGTGATCATCTGTGCAGATGGGAATCCAACCTGTTGTTTCTTCTTGTTACCTAAAGCCATATCAAAAATAAATAAATGAATACAACCTTAGTTGGCAAGTTTTTATTACTATGTATTTTGTCAAAACTTTTTCTTTCTAATTACCAGATATTGGTATAGTGACT
>NW_019427168.1:0-336 GCF_002814215.2 Seriola lalandi dorsalis
ACGATACAATATATTAAGGCAGAAAAATGCCAAAATACGTCATAGTATAGTATGGCATAAAACTTCAAAAAAACAACATAGTATATTAAGGCATAAAAGGTCATATAAACGTCATAGTATGGCAAGACACGAGATTGAATAATGTAATTAGGCATAAAAATGCCAAAAAACGTTGAAGTATAGCATGGAAAGAGATGTCATAGTATTTTTTTGGAGCTTTTGTGCCTTTATTGGACAGGATATTAGAGAGACAGGAAATGGGGAGGCAAACAGAAGGGGAATGACATGCAGCAAAGGCCGTCCGATGCGGGACTCGAACCGGGGTTAACTGCAGCG
>NW_019427169.1:0-954 GCF_002814215.2 Seriola lalandi dorsalis
AAGGCATAAAAAGTCACAAAACATGCTTAGTATAGTGAAGCTTAAAAAAGTCATTGAATAGTAAGGCATATAAAGTCATGGTATAGTCAGGCATAAAAAAGTCATAGAATAGTAAGCCATAAAAAGTCATAAAAAGTCATACTATATTAAGGCATAAGAAAGTCATAGTATGGTGAGGCATAAAAAGTCATAAAAAAAAGTCATAATAATGTTTAGAATAATGAGGCATAAAAAGTCATAGTATAGTTAAGCATAAAAAGTCATAATATAGTAAGGCATAAAAAAGTCATAGTATAGTCAGGCATAAAAAGTCATAAAAACGTCATACAATAATAAGCCATAAAAAGTCATAAAAAGTAATACTACAGTAAGGCATTAAAAGTCATAAAAAAAAGTAATAGTATAGTAAGGCATAAAAAGTCATAAAAAAGTCATAGTATAGTAAGGCATAAAAATTCATAAAAAAAATCATAGTATAGTCAGGCATAAAAAGTCATTAAAAAAAAGTCCTAGTATAGTAAGGCATAAAAAGTCATAGTATGGTAAGGCATAAAAAGTCATAAAAAATGCTTGTTATAGTAAGGCATAAAAAAAGTCATAAAAATGTTATAGTATAGGAAGGCATAAAAAGTCACAAAACATGCTTAGTATAGTGAATCTTAAAAAAGTCATTGAATAGTAAGGCATATAAAGTCATGGTATAGTCAGGCATAAAAAAGTCATAGAATAGTAAGCCATAAAAAGTCATAAAAAGTCATACTATATTAAGGCATAAGAAAGTCATAGTATGGTGAGGCATAAAAAGTCATAAAAATGTTTAGAATAATAAGGCATAAAAAGTCATAGTATAGTTAAGCATAAAAATTCATAATATAGTAAGGCATACTAAAGCACAAAGAAGTCATACTATGATAAGCATAAAAAGTCATAGTATAGTAAGGCATAAAAAAGTCA
>NW_019427170.1:0-645 GCF_002814215.2 Seriola lalandi dorsalis
GTCACCTAACGTTACTCAGGGCGACCATCATCACACACTACACAAGTCTTCAAGCCTCAATCTGAAGCTAACAACACAGCTGCTCAAACAAGATCACACACACAAAAGGCCCCTGGATTTAAGAAGGAACAGCCGACACACAAGCAGCTACACAAGTGAGAGAAACTCCCATAGAGGCAAAATGGCAACAACCATGAGGTGAGCAAACACCGCAAACAAGTGACGACATCCCACACACAAAAAGTCACAGCAAAACTGAGCAGCTGAAGTTAAACACACAAACACTGACACACAAGTGAACAACCCAGAAGTGGACTGCAACGACCACAACACAAAATGGTCACAATGCAATCAACCACTACACACACACGCTGCAAACTGACATGTGAACAGCAACTAACAAGTGACCAACAGATGTGGAGTGCAGTTACCACAACAAAGGTCACACAGAAGTTACTGAACCAGAAACCCCCTTGGGGCTCCTTGTTCAGGGTGAGAGTCTCTTTTAACCTCAAATCCTGTTTCGTAGTACAGGCCTCAGGTAGGAAGAGGACAAAGTCAAGGTACACAGAACCTACAATTTCCACACTTTTACTCCCCTCAGGTCCAGTGGACCCAAACACCACGTATGTAATTTACATGTAT
>NW_019427170.1:665-1028 GCF_002814215.2 Seriola lalandi dorsalis
ATGAGGTGAGCAAACACCGCAAACAAGTGACGACATCCCACACACAAAAAGTCACAGCAAAACTGAGCAGCTGAAGTTAAACACACAAACACTGACACACAAGTGAAAAACCCAGAAGTGGACTGCAACGACCACAACACAAAATGGTCACAATGCAATCAACCACTACACACACATGCTGCAAACTGACATGTGAACAGCAACTAACAAGTGACCAACAGATGTGGAGTGCAGTTACCACAACAACGGTCACACAGAAGTTACTGAACCAGAAAGTATTTATCAGAGCTACACAAGACAAAGAGAGCAAACAAAAAGTAGAGTCATCCCACAAAGAAGAGAAATCACAACCTAGTTGCTTTG
>NW_019427171.1:0-336 GCF_002814215.2 Seriola lalandi dorsalis
GCCATACTATACTATGACTTTTTTTGAACTTTTTAAGCATTATTATACTATGACGATTTTTGAACTTTTTATTTCTTATTATTTATGACGTTTTATGCCTTATTATACAATGACGTTTTTTTTTAATTTAACTGCCTTATTATAGTATGACATTTTATGCCTTACTATACTATGACGTTTTATGCCATACTATACTATGACGTCTTTTCAACTTTTTATGCCTGACTATACTATGACGATTTTTGAAATTTTTATGCGTTTCTATACTATGAGCTTTTTGAAATTTTTATGCCTTACTATTGTACGACGTTTTGTTCCATACTATACTATGACATT
>NW_019427172.1:0-366 GCF_002814215.2 Seriola lalandi dorsalis
TAAATTACTGAACGTGACAACTGATGGATCTCCGAACCTCACCGGTAAAAACGTCGGGCTTTTGCGGAGGATACAGGACCGGGTGAAAGATGACAATCCCAACTCAGATTTGATTTTCCTACACTGCATCATTCACCAAGAATCCCTGTGTAAATCTGTGTTGCAACTGGATCATGTCACCAAAACGGTGGTAAAACTCGTAAACTTAATCCGGGCCCGAAGGCTCAACCACCGCCAGTTTATTCAGCTGCTGGAGGAAAGTGGAGCAGAGCACACGGACGTGCTGTACCACTCCAATGTTCGCTGGCTGAGCCTGGGAAAGGTGCTTCATCGTGTGTGGGAGTTGAGAGGAGAGATCATGACGTT
>NW_019427173.1:0-457 GCF_002814215.2 Seriola lalandi dorsalis
ACATAGTATAGTAAGGCATACAAATTGTTAAAAACAACATAGTATAGTAAGGCATAAAAATGAAAAAAAAACATAGTATAGTAAGGCATAAAAAGTCATAAACATGAAAAAGTATAGTGATGCATAACAAAACATGAAACATCATAGTATAGTAAAGCATAAAAAGTCATAAAAACGACATAGTATAGTAAGGCATAAAAATGGAAAAAAACAACATAGTATAGTAAGGCATAAAAACTGAAAAAAACAACATGCTTTAGTAAGGCATAAAAAGTCATAAAAATGACATAGAAGGCCTAAAAACTTTTTAAAAAATCATAGTATAATATGGTATAAATCGTCATGAAAACGACATAGTATAGTCTAATAATAAAAAGTCATAAAAACGACATAGTATAGTAAGGCATAAAAAGTCATAAAAACGATATAGAACGCCAAAAAACTTTAAAAAAAAAAA
>NW_019427174.1:0-414 GCF_002814215.2 Seriola lalandi dorsalis
TCCCCATGTAAAACTTTTAGTCTTACTGACCACTAAAAGTACTTTACAATACTACATACATCACACCCATATGCACACTCGTACACTGACGGAACTGCCACCAGGAGCAATGTGGGACTCAGTATCTTGTCGTGCTGCCAAGAGGAGCCGGGACCGAACCACCAGCCTACTGATTAGCTTACGACCTGCTCTTCCTCCTGAGCCACAGCTACACTGCTTGCATCCCTTAATCAAACATTAAATGTTCAGTTTTGGCCCTGATCATAACACACCCAGCTACAGAAGATGAAGATTGGAAAGAATTGTTAAAGAGAGGAGTTTTATATTTTTGATAGGAATGATGAACAGAAAGCACATGCCAACCTCTTGGAGAAGTATCATCCTCCACACTCTGAGATCACAGTCCTCCTATCA
>NW_019427175.1:0-421 GCF_002814215.2 Seriola lalandi dorsalis
TCATTTTGTTACTTGTAGAAGAAGCCAAAGATAACGATACCTTCAATTTTGTGTCTTTCATGTTTGTAAAGTTCAGTCCTCTTGCAGACGTGTTCCTGTATGTTTTCAGTAGGAAAGGAGCTGTAGACAAGCTGTTGGCCTCTCTGTGTCGTTGCAGGATGGACAGCGATGATAGCAACAGATCAACAGCATGAATGATGACAACTTATACACATTTGCTCCATGTAGTCAGAGAAAGAGAGAAAAACAGAAGAAGAAATGGAGGAAATAGAGACAAGACAGATACTGTCGTCTTCTCACATGATTTCCTACAACACATCTAACTGTAGGTTCACTTGCTGCGGTGCACTGTGAAAGCTTCAAGACATGTACATAAAATGTTCTATAAAAAGTTCATGTATATCATTATTACACTTTAATC
>NW_019427176.1:0-359 GCF_002814215.2 Seriola lalandi dorsalis
AGGCTCTGACAGGTAAAAGAGGGGCGACGGAGTCCGAGAAAGTCCGTGATAATAATATTGGACGACGGATAGCAAGAAATTCCGTGCGTGATAACAGTAATGGACAGCGAAGTCCCGTAAAGATCCGTGGAAAAAACAAACTGTGAATGAATGACTAAGCGGATGGAGATTGAAATACCACTAGGTGTTTAATCTCATATAAAGCAGTGGGAAGTGAACAGCAAACCTCTTGTGGATGCAAAGGCAAGAATTCTCCACTCGAAAGAGTTGAAGTGAGAATTACCACAACAGGGATTTGAAGTGCTGTCCTGCTGACAAAGAAATAAATCGGTCCTTAGAACACCCTAGGTGTTGACAGG
>NW_019427177.1:0-338 GCF_002814215.2 Seriola lalandi dorsalis
ATTTCTTTTTTAATTAAACATCAATATAATAACGTTGGAGTCACTTGGATTGTCAAGAGACATCACTTCATTTCCCCCAAATGTTTACACTTTATTCTACATGTTGTTTCTTGTCAGTAACTTAAATGGAGGTTTCTGAAGAGGACCCTGGACCTCTGGATCATCAGCCTCTGGACGACCACTGACCAGATCTGACCTCAGCCAATATTACTGTCTATAAAGGCGACGTTCAAACCGTGTCGCTGCATCACTGAGGCCTGACAACATATGGGACTGTGTTTTACTAAAGTTTCTCTGATGCTGTGCACAGGTGGATTATCTACATGCGCACAGAAGAC
>NW_019427178.1:0-339 GCF_002814215.2 Seriola lalandi dorsalis
TAAGGCATAAAAAGTCATGAAAACAACATAGTATAGTAAGGCATAAAAAGCCATAAAAAATGATATAGTATAGCTAGGCCTAAAAAGTAAAAAAAACATCATACTATAGTATGGCATAAAAGGTCATGAAAACGAGATAGTATAGTAAGGCATAAAAAGTCATAAAAATGACATAAAAGGCCTAAAAACTTAAAAAAAAAAAAACATCATAGAATAATATGGTATAAATCTTCATGAAAACGACATAGTATAGTCTGGCATAAAAAGTCATAAAAACGACATAGTATAGTATGGCATAAAAAGACATAAAAACGACGTAGTATAGTGAAGCATAAAAAG
>NW_019427179.1:0-314 GCF_002814215.2 Seriola lalandi dorsalis
AGGACATCAGTTAATGAGGCAATGCAGGAAACATTTGTGTTCACACTGCTGAAGGGATGTGGAGAACACCTTCAAATGCGGTCTGATCTCATATCTTAAATACATCCACAATGTGTTGGTTATGTTTACACTTGTACTTGTAGCTGTCCACTTGTGATCAGATGAAACAGAGACATTGTCACATGGATATCTTAAACAACAAGTCTGTATGCTTTTTGAGTGTATCTATAGTCCAACTTTAAGTTAGGTTCCACCGAGATTTGAACTCGGATCACTGGAGTCAAAGTCCAAAGTGCTAACCATTACACCATGGA
>NW_019427180.1:0-312 GCF_002814215.2 Seriola lalandi dorsalis
GTATACCATACCTGACTGTGCAGCACTCGCCCAGCAGAGGGAGGAGAAGAGCAGAAGTGAGAACAACATTTATAAACATGTTAACAGTTATGTATTGCACGGTGATCAGGGAATGAAACCAAATGCCAGGGAATAAGGCCAGTTATAAAGGAGGACCTAATGATGATGTGAGGGACAAAGAACAAAATGTGGGAGATAACAGAGTGTTGCAGTGTTGAGTGATGCAGGGGAAAATGGCAAATATTGATGCAGGGGAGAAAAACCCAGCAGTGCTGCGAGGGAGAATGATGAGCAATGATGCAGGGGAAATAA
>NW_019427181.1:0-301 GCF_002814215.2 Seriola lalandi dorsalis
GACTGTCATCAGGAAACATGACGTTGACCTTTGGTGTGTATAAGAAGACTGAATCCTCCATTCTGCTCTGATATACTCAGACCTGTGTTCCTGTCTGAAGCTCAACATTTCCTGATACGACTCCTCTACAGCAACAAGAGAGAAAACACCTGTGACTTTCTGTCTCATTTAACACAATATATGGAAAGACTTTAAAGCTCCACCATGACACTGAAAAGACTGTTCAATAATCAATAAATCACACTCTTGATCAGTTCAATACACTCAGGGTTAAATCTCCACTCTTGGTCTGGTGTGACCA
>NW_019427182.1:0-703 GCF_002814215.2 Seriola lalandi dorsalis
TGAGTTCACCTTTAATGAAATGTGCTGTATAAATTGAATCAATGTCTTCCTCTGCTGCTGCTGCTGTGATGAATCAAACTTGTATTCTGCTGCCCTCTGGTGGCTGCAGCCACACACTGCTCCACACCAGGCGTACTGTAATACCATGTAGCAGTAGTGATGAAGAAACAGTATTTACTGAAGAAAAAGTTCCAACAGCACAAAGTCAAATCCTGCTTTTCAAATTCTATTTAAATAAAATAAGTTGTATGTGATAAATGTAGTTAAAATAAGAGTTTCTGTGACTGATGTAATGAATGAGATTATTAATCCTGAGTCCTGGATGTTTCAGCAGCTTTTCACTGTTGTAGCTGCTCCAGGTGGAGCTGCTTTAACCTCCCTGCTCTGGTTCTCTCTTCCTCTCTGTTCCCTTCAGGGTCGCTGCTTTCACACTTTGTCTTTGTCCTTCTGTTTTTACTGCTTTCAGAGTGGCTTTTGTTTTGAAACCACATGTCTCTGTGTCCCACACCTTTGATTGGTGTAATTAACACGACTCATTCTTTAGACAGTGAAGCAACACACTAACATCTCGTCTTTCTAGCTGGTTTTCTTCAAGCTCGACTGCACCTGGACTTACCTGGTCTCTGTTCCCTGAAGGTCACACACCTGAGCCACATACCTCAGGTCGTCCCAGCTGAGGTTCCAGTCCACGTCTCCATGTTTC
>NW_019427183.1:0-1081 GCF_002814215.2 Seriola lalandi dorsalis
CCTACCTACCTACCAAAAATCACAATTACTTACCTTACTTATCCGAAAAAATTAAAACTACTTACCTTACTTACCTGCGGAAAAATTACAATTATTTACCTTACCTTCCTACTAAAAATTATAATTACTTACCTTACCTACCTGTTGAAAATCACAATTACTTACCTTACTCACCTACTAAAAATTACAATTACTTACTTTACCTTAAAAAATTACAATTACTTACCCTACTTACCTGAAAAAAATTACAACTACTTACTTAACTTTTTTAATTACAATTACTTACCCGTATAAATTATAACTACTTACCTTACTTACCTGGTAAAAATTACAAGTACTTACCTTACTTACCTATTAAAAATTTACAATTACTTACCTTACTTACCCATTAAAAATTAGAATCACTTATCCTACTTACCTGTAAAAATGACAACTATCTACCTTACTTACCTGATAAAACTTACAATTATTTACCTGATAAAAATACAATTACTTACCTATTTACCTATTAAAAATGAAAAATGACAATTACTACCTTACTTACCAGTTAAAAATTAAAAATTACAATTACGTACCTTACCTACCTGTTAAAAATTACTAAAGCATCCAACCGAAGGAAAGAAAGAAAAACAAAAATTTACGGAACAGGGACTCTTTTTGGAATTGAGAACTACTGACAACAGACGTCGGCCAGTGCACTGCCTTTGATTCCCCACTTTCAACTGCCCAGTCGTCGGACGAAGCAGGGGGAATCATTGTGATAATTAAAAAATCCTAACGAAATAGGACAAGGGTTCGTTTGGAACTTGGGAACTTCAGACGACGAGCGCCGGCCCGTGCATTGCCTTTGATCTCCCACTTTCAACTGCCCAGTCGTTGGACGAAGCAGGGGGGATCATCGTGATATTTTAAAAAATCCAGCCCCAGGCTTCGAAGTCGCTCCCGTCGGAAGGGATGCCTCGTTAAACGTGTCCGAGGCCCGCTTGCTGCGACGAAAAATTTTGTCAAAAGTCCACAAATTGGGTTTCTACGGACTCGGCTCGTCAAGCTGAGTAACATATGTCAGCCCAAGCCTTCTGAG
>NW_019427184.1:0-386 GCF_002814215.2 Seriola lalandi dorsalis
CCAGTACCATTTGTTAAGATCATGTAAAGCTTGGTATCTTCTGTTCTTTTGTAAGTAACTACAAGTCCTGCAGGCATTTTCTTGGCCAAACCTAAACCATTGAACTTCATACCTGTTTTTCCAATTGAAGTATTTCATGTATTCAGTAATATTTCGTTCAAGGTAAAGTATCCTCTCTGCCAACTCCTTTGGAGTGGAAAAGTCATCGACATGAATGAAAGAATCCGCTGGGGTGTGGTCCTCATAATCTTGTCTTGGAGGTCCCAAAACTATTGGTACACTTCCTAGCTTCAGAGGACGATATAACTTCTCTGTAATATAGTGTTTGTGAATAGAGTTTTCAAAGGAGAGGTAGAATTTACAACTAGACACTATCTTCATATAGT
>NW_019427185.1:0-306 GCF_002814215.2 Seriola lalandi dorsalis
GAACTGAACCACTTACCCTTTAACAATTCCTGCTAGCCAGTTCACACTGTCATCCTGTAAGTCTCTCCTTTGACTCCAATCCAGGCCACCACAGTGCTAATTCCATAGGCCAACCCTATTTGCTCAGACTAGTTATAAATGTAATCTGGGAACAGCGATAAATGATTTAAACCAGTCATACATGTTCATTTGAGAGGAATGTTATCCAGATTACATGAGGTGAAGGGCAGCAGCTCTCTCTCTCTCTCTCTCTCTCTCTCTCTCTCTCTCTGAACGAGGGTTAACAAAAGCCCCTCAGTGCTTCCT
>NW_019427186.1:0-1834 GCF_002814215.2 Seriola lalandi dorsalis
TCCCCTGTGTAAGACTCTGAACTCTTCAACCCACAGCCCCAGTCTCCAATGTAACGGTAACTGCCAACAGCACGGACTTGGTGGAGTTCAGCAGCTCCATCAGTCTGTCCTGCTCCTCCTCTGGATCCTCCCTCTCTTTCCTCTGGCTGAACGGCAGCTCTGAGGTTACAGCCAGTGACAGAGTTCAGCTCACTGATGGAAACACCACTCTCACTATAGTCAATGTGACCCGCTATGACCAGGGACCATTCAGGTGCCATGTGTTCAGTCCTGTCAATAATGGCACCAGTGCTCCATTAAACCTCTCCATCAGCTGTAAGTTACTAATTTTCTGTACACGGTCAGTTGTTTCATGCTACTTCAAATCCCAGAGCTTTTAAGTTTCACACTAAAATCAATTTCTGCATAATTTAAAATGGTAGCAGCTTTGTCTAAAAATATTTGATTGTGCTTTTTTTTGCTTTGTTTTTCCTGGTACTGACCCATTTTTTTGACTTACAAAACCATTATGAGCCTTCACATTGAACTATTGTATGTCATTTATACATTTTTTTTCTGAAGTAAGTAACTAATATTTTCATTGGTGACTCTCTTGTTTTGTGTTTTTGCTCCATGTGCTACACATTGCAGATGGCCCAGAAAATATCAATTTAACACTGTCTCCATCACAAGAATACTATGACGAAGGGTCAGACATCAGTCTGATGTGCTCGGCTGTCTCCAGACCTGCTGCTCTGATTCAGTGGTTTCTGAACGGAGACCTGCTGTCTGATTCTGGACCAGAACTCAGACTGATGAACATTCAGATGAGTCAGAGTGGAAACTACAGCTGTCAGGCCTTTAACAACATAACTATGAGAAATCAAACATCTCAAACTGCAGCTTTAACTGTACTGAAATGTAAGAGTGTATGACTTCTTGTTGTGAAAAGGCTAAAATAAGTATGACATTGCACTTACTTAGGTTTCGATTGTTCTCCATGTGTCTTTAAAGGAGATTGCAGGGGGTACTCATAAAATAAATAATTAAAAATAAAATGCTAACGATAATGTACATGTTAAACATTGTTTATAGTGTCCTAATATTGTTTTTCTACCCATAGCAAATATCTCCAATGTGGTGGTAACTCCCAACACCACAGACTTGGTGGAATTCAACAACTCCGTCAGTCTTTCCTGCTCCTCCTCTGGGTCTTTCCCCTCTTTCCTCTGGCTGAACGGCAGCTCTGAGGTTACAGCCAGTGGCAGAGTTCAACTCACTGATGGCGGCGCCACCCTTACTATAATTAATGTGGCCCGCTATGACCAGGGACCATTCAGGTGCCACGTGTTCAATAATTTCAGTAATTACACCAGTGATCCAGTGAAACTCTCCATCAGCTGTGAGTTACTACCCTACAGCACATGCTCAATTGTGTTCTCACAGCATCTGTGTTCAAATGTAGACCTTTAAATTTGCAGGTTGATTCATAATTATTATCAGCATCATAACAGGGGTGGTTTTGTCTAAATTACATTTTATTTTGCAGCCTGCTGTTTCTTTGTTGCAGCATTGGCTGGTACTGATAGCTGTATTTAGTTTAATGATGCAGCTCTGCATTTCAACGACATACTTAACTGTAACGATCCCTTCACACTGAGTGAAGCTCAAAGCAAAATGCAGCTTTCCTTGCTACTCTTCTCTTATGGATGGCCATACTGTTTTCTGTCTTTTCCCCAGTTGGCCCAGAGAATACTAATCTGAAGCTGTTTCCATCACAACAACACTATGAAGAAGGATCAGACATCAGTTTGAGGTGCTCAGCTGTCTCCAGACCTGCTGCTCAGTATTACTG
>NW_019427187.1:0-1819 GCF_002814215.2 Seriola lalandi dorsalis
CTGTCGTCATTATACACACTCCACTAACAATGCACACACACACACACGAACGCAGTTAAACTGGGCCGAGTCTCTCCGTCTCGCACACAAACACATGCACACACGTACAGTGCAGGATCCTCTGAGGATTAGCAGCAGTTGTGTTGTGCTGTGTGTTCTCCACAAAATGCCCAGAAACTAGTGCAGCGTGGAGGGAAGCACCATGAGGGAGTTGGACCAGAGAGAGCGAGAGAGGATGATTCTCAGGTGAACGGCAGACAGGAAGCACAAGGCGAGCAACCAGACGAGGCCCTGACAGAGAGGCGACTTCAGTTTGGAGGGAAAAGAGGGCAAGAGCAAAGGAGGACAGACTGAGGAGGAGGAGAAAGAAGAGGAAGAGGAGGATATTTGAAATTACCACCACTGTGATCAAGCAGGAAAGATGAAGAAAGCACTGGGCTACCGTTACTGTCAACAAACTATTATTTCCAATAATCTGTGGATTGTCTTCTTGATTAATCTATAAAAGGGGAAGACACACTACCGTACATGACCAAAAGTATACAGACACCTGGACATTACACCAGTATGTGATTGTTAAACATCTTATTCAAAACCATGGTCCTTAATCTGTCGCTGTAAGAGCCTTCGCTCCTCTGGGAAGGTTTTCCACCAGATCTTGGAACATGGCCACAGGGATCTGCACCACTTCAGCCATAAGAACAACAAGTCCTCCAAATGAATTAATAAAATATCTCGTTTGTAACTGCCCTTTAGAACAACACATAGAAATATTCACTGATGTGACGCCACTATCGCCAAGTCAACATACACAAAAATAAATCCGTTATGACGTCACAACTCTCTGGTTAACGTTTGCTTCGCATCTAGCACCAAATTGACTTGGTTAAGTAAAAGGAAATATTGTCGTTCGGCTTAAAATTACTACTTTATTAAAGTTAGGGGACCTTTTCAGTGTGGCTGCAGTAATAACCCAGCGGTTTAAGGTCTTGGAACGATCGTTGTCACGCTTAAAAAAAGTGGGTCGACTGTTGATTTGACACAGGAAATGGACAGCACTGTTTGTGGTCAAATCAGTCAGATTCCTCCATAGAATTCCTTCCAAACTGGTGCCACAAAGTTCAGAACTCACTACTGTCTAATATATCATTGTATGATGTAGCATTAAGATTTCCTTTAATTAAAAATTAAGAAACTATGATTAAGTCACCCAGACCATCAGAGCACAAAACCTATGCGCACAAGCAGCCCAGTATCCCTCAGAATTCCTTTCATATTGGATGACTCTAGACATTTTAAATGCTATGTTAATGTTCAGTGCCAATGCAGGAAGTAGTAGCTATGCCCTTTCTGTAGCGAAGGGTGGCAGCCGTCCAAATGCAACCGTCAATTTTAGCTTTTTTAATTCCCTTATATTTTTGCTGATGAAATTATTTAAACAATTAACAATTATCAAAATTTTTGCTGATTAATTTTCTACCAAATCACTTATTAACATTTCATTAATCCAGTTGTTCTGCACAAGTTTACATTACCATCTGCTCACTGCATGTTACTATATCATATAACCAAGATTTCCATAGTTGGATTTTAGTGTGGAATTCCTGCTCTTAATCAGCTCAGCTCTCTGGCAAAAGAAGCCCTTATCTGGCTATAGAAAGGGTTTTTAATGAGCAAGACAAAAAGTTTTAATCATGCTAAACATCTGCTCAGCAAGGAAGCTGCTCAGACACAACAGCAAGATTAACTGATTTATATAGCAGCAGTCTTGTCTCCCTCTCTCTTTCCTTCTCCCTTTTTGTTGGTCGCCGTCCAAATG
>NW_019427188.1:0-3502 GCF_002814215.2 Seriola lalandi dorsalis
AAGACACTCTGGCACAAGACAAGGGGAACACAGACAATTTAAACACATGGAGGGAAATAGGGAACAGGTGGAAACACTTAGGGCAATCAGACTGAGACACATGAGGAAGGGCAAGTGACCTGAAACGAGAGGAGAATTATTTTTCAAAATAAAACAGGAAATGACAGGACAAAACAAACCCAAGACAAGACAACCTCACCACGGTGTGACAGAGACGTGATTGACACTGTGCGAAAAAAGGGAAATGAAGCCAGCTCAATTCTGATTGATGCTCTCCGTAATTTGGATCCATACCTTTCCAAACAGCTCAAATTGTGACGCAAAAGCCAGAAACTGTGGAGTGTGATGAGGATCTGTTTTACATTCTCACATTACCAGTAATTATTATAATCTTTAAATCTTAAAGGTTTTATTGTTAAAGTCTGTTTTAATAAAGGCCTTACTTATAAGCATATACATACTAGGCATATACTGTCCACCATTTATCTGTTTGTTTAAATGTGTTAGTAAATGTATTCACTATACATAGCTGTGGGGATGGGCATGGTCAGCATTCAGCTGCAGGAGAGACAGAACTGACTTATGAGAGTTTGTGGAGGGGCTCCCGGCTGGGACCGCAGAGTAGACAGTTTATCTACAGTGTGTCTGAACCTGTTCTATGTAAGCTGCTTGGATAAACTCCTGGAGCGTGGGGTGATAACTGATGATGAAATGTATTCTGCTGGAGCACTGAGCAGGGCAGACAAAGCTCGAATGGTGATTGACACGGTATGAATAAAAGGATCACAAGCCATTGCAGCTCTGATTGCTGCTCTCTGTGAGGTAGATTCATGCCTTTCAACAGAGCTGAACTTAATGTGAAGCAGAAACACTGTCTGTCAGGGTGTTTTTGCCAGCACATCTTTAATTCTTATACTTTTGTCGAAACCTTAAAACTCTCAAAACATGAGCGTGTAATGGGGGTTGGGGTGGGGCAAATGATTAAAGCTTATGAGAAGATCAAATGTGGAGTTGATTTTTGTGCATTGAACTGCAAAATCACAGAAGTAATGGGTGGAAGATGTTCATTATCTCAAAGAGGAAACCCACCATTAGCTCAGGCTATGTGCACACTAATATGTTTTCATTTTAAAACGAAAACATCTCCATCCATAGTAACACCTGAAAACAGCTACATACATAACCATTCACCTACACTGGGCGTGCATGTGCCGGTATAAACAGGGAGAAGACTGTCTACTCTGCAGCTGCTTAGTTGCACAAAATACTATGAACAAGAAACAGTAATGGCATTTGTAGCATTAAAATGCAGAACAGTTGCAGTAGCAAAGACAACAAGGTCAGTAATGCTTGTAATTCATTATCCATGTAGTATTCACCACTGGTAGTCATGGCTGATAAGACCCAATCGGAGCGACAGCGGGTGTTTACATCATCATTTCCAAAGGTCTCCATTTCTGTCAAATCAGACTCCGACTCAACCCTGGAGTTTTCAAACTAAAACGGGTCCAGCAGTGTTTCCAAAAGTCTGTTTTACATGCTCGAAAACTGCTGAGTAGTGTGGATACCAGGCGGAAGTGATGAGTTTTAAAACTTAAACGTAGTAGTGTAGATGTAGCCTTTCAAACTCCACAAGAAATACACTCATTCCCACCTCCAACATCCTAACTGGGCATATTTAGTAAAAAATAATAAACAGGACATAGAGACATAGTATGATGAACAGCGGCAACTATTTCTCTATTTTTACTAACACACACCTGTCACAAGCGGGACTCCGTTCTCTATTCTGAAGTAGCATCTGAGACCGGACCGCCATGAAACTCTTCACCTGGATTTACAAACACAATAATGCAGAAGCTTTTACAAAACAAGATCTTCAGCTGAATTTCTACATCAAATGTGAACGTTCACACCAGGAACTTCTCCTGTACAACCACACCTGTCTTGTAATTATATTATCAACATGTGCAAGCTGCACCATGAAATATCAGATTTAATGTCACTGCTGAATAATTCCACAGACGAGCTGCTAAAGTTAACAAACCTCTTATTTCATTAGTGTCTTTCTGCTAAACCAAACTCCAGCAGATAAAACATCATATCATGTATTTTTCAGTGCAGTTCATGAAAAGTAAAAACATAATATAACTGTCTATGTTAACAAGCCAGAAAGTGAAATCCTTGAAAATGTTTCTCGCCAAATGAGCCAAGAAGCAGTGATGACATCTTTTGTGATGTGAAGTGAAAATGGTTCAGTCAATAAATTTGAGCTGATGTGTAATAAACTACTCAACTTCCCTGTTTAGTTGCTGTGACTGAAAATCAAGTCAACTTCCTATGATGCAAGGCTACAGAGCAGGTCCAAATAAAGAAATTATACATTTACAGTCTAAGTAATGAGAAATAACATGAGACTTATTTGCCTTGGCTGCTTTAAACTGAGGATCGCTTGTTTATACCATGTGTGTCTATACTATGTGTGTTAATATTGGTCTTAAGTAATTTTATCCCAGACTAAGAAAAGAAAATCTCTTAAAAAGATTATTATTGGAGTGTATATATTCAAATCCATAACCAATGTCTTTATCTTCAGTTTTCAGTCATTAAAATACATATGAATGAAGAAAATGGGTCGTAGAATACATAGAAAACTGAGATAATACTTGACAACGCCTTGTCAACTGTAAATGTTGCACAGAGATGTTTCCGGTGTCATTGAGAATAGTTCCCTATCCAGAGCCAGGGGTTAGGTCACACAGACAAACATTTGGTAACTGACATAAAAATAGGAAGTGAAAATTACATTTTCATGTGGTGACTCCAGTGACTTATTCAACATTAACCAAAAAGATACCGTATAAATAAAAATAAAGGTACATTAAAACTTAATCATTATTGATCTGAAGAAAATAAATCTGCAATGGAAGCTCAAACAATTTGAACCCTTTTATTTGGCCACTGTTCTTCCTATATTGATTTAAACCTGCTCAAATTAAAGCTGAGGTTTGGTACTTTAATGTAGTATCCATTACTTTATTTCAAATTGAAGATACAGACACTGAGATCCTGAAGAACAATGTGTAACTGTCTAAATTACAGCATGGACTATATGTCATTCCTCTCTTAATAAAAAGCTATACATATTCACAACTCTTTATGTATGAAAATATTAAATATTGGAATAAGCAAACAAATATAATATCACTTTTAAAATTCTGCTTCATGTAAAAATAGAGAGTTGTTGTGGTGGCACTACCTGCTTTGGCTACCTGCTCCCACTGCATTGTCCTGCTTCTTACTGGATATGAGACCTATTATCATCAGTGGACTTAAAGGATGGTAACTGAACTGTGATGGCATATGACAATGTTTATGTAAAGGAAGAAGAGTCGGGGGACAGGACACAGTCCTGGCTGTTCGCCTTAACTCACTGTCACCTGTTCAACAGTAAGATCCACATCCAGATGATCAGCTGGGTCATGGCCAGCTGTTTATAATG
>NW_019427189.1:0-2570 GCF_002814215.2 Seriola lalandi dorsalis
CACGTGTCATAACCACGACTGTCACGTTCAGATAGAAACGTTTGTGTCTGAAACTGCTGATGTCGAGGCTCCGCCTGTGCTGACCTGATGATTGATGTCTGTGGGTCACCTGGTTGTTCACTGGATTATAAAATGGATGAAAACCAGGAAGTAACTCCAATTAAAAAAACGAGAAGTCTTTGAAGGAACCGGCGCCGTCGCTTTCTCAGAGTCTGTGTTGGAGTCTGAGCTGTGACTCGTGTCTGAGGGTTTCCTTTCTTTATCTCTGTATCCTTCAGCCCAGCCACGCCTCCTCCGCCTCGTCGCCACAGCAACAGACGGGAAGTAGCGGCACGTCACTGCTCCTGGTTTGCCAAGACTCAGCAGCCCATCCCACCCAGGCGGCCAATCAGACACAGCGACAGACTGACGGACAGCAGCCATTGGCCCTGAGGAGGCCCTACAATCACCTGTCTGCGCCTGATGCCCCGTCCCCGGCTCAGGTTTCCCATCAGCCCCTGGTGCTGCGGCAGTCGCCGCTTTTCGCCGGTGCTAAAGCTAACACAGTGTCCGCCCCCGCTGCTGTTGCCATGGCTACCGCTCACCTGGCGACGGCCCCGATTCAGGTGAAGGAGGAGAGCAGGCGGGGCTACGACTCCGAGGACACCTGCATGGACACGCACCTGGAGGAGGAGGCGGAGCCCTGTGAGCGGGGAGGGGAGGAGCTCGACATCTCCTTCGACAGCCAGTTTCCTGACCTCATCTCTGACCTCATCACAGAGGAGGCCAATCCTGTCGCAGCTCAGCCCGTCACCGCCACGCCAAATCCGGCCGTGTTCCCGGCGGGGGTCCGATACATGGTGCCCCCCCAGCCCTCACCCTCCTCCTCCTTCCTCCCCTTCCCTCACCCGCTGCCCTCCTCCTCCTCCTCCACCCGCCTCGCCTCCATCACTGACTTCTCCCCAGAGTGGTCCTACCCTGAGGTAATCAATCACAATTATAATTAAACAGCTGCAATGAGGCAGTCAACAGAAAATTAACTGTTTATTGGTAATCGATCAATCACTCAGTCAGTTATTTGAAGGTTCCAGTGGAGAACATTGTTTTCCTGACAGGACGCTCGGCGTGAGCTGAGGGGAATAACGTTTTTGACATTTAATAGACAAAATGATCAATCAAGGAAATAATCAGCTGATCAATCAATAATGAAAGCAATCATTAGTTGATGTTTAGATATTTGCAAACAGTGTCTCGTGTTTCATTATCATTAGTCTTCAGATTGTCAGGTCGCAGTGATGTCACAGGGAGAACGAGGAGCCACTGAACATTTGACATATCTGCTTGAAAAATAATTGAAATCATTAATTGATTATCAAAATATTGTAGCTTAATTATTTTAATTAATACATATATAATTAATTGCTACAGCTTGAATGTCCAGTACATAAAGACGTTTGTATGAAAGTACGTAAGAAAAAAATCACATTATTGATCAGAAATGTCACGATCAGATCTTTTAAACTGCTCAGCTTCACACTGAGCTGCAGTCTGTGCTCTTCTGCTGCCCGACCACACGGGGGCGCCAGAGTGTCGCTGCTGAGTCACCTCATGACACTAACACTGGAGCTGCTCACTGAGGTACAGGCCAGTTACAGGCCAGTTACAGACCAGTTACAGGCCAGTAACAGGCCAGTTACAGGCCAGTTACAGGCCAGTTACAGGCCAGTAACAGGCCAGTTACAGACCAGTTACAGGCCAGTAACAGGCCAGTTACAGGCCAGTTACAGACCAGTTACAGGCCAGTAACAGGCCAGTTACAGGCCAGTTACAGGCCAGTTACAGGCCAGTTACAGGCCAGTTACAGGCCAGTAACAGGCCAGTAACAGGCCAGTTACAGGCCAGTTACAGGCCAGTTACAGGCCAGTAACAGGCCAGTTACAGGCCAGTTACAGGCCAGTTACAGGCCAGTTACAGACCAGTTACAGGCCAGTTACAGACCAGTTACAGGCCAGTTACAGGCCAGTTACAGACCAGTTACAGGCCAGTTACAGACCAGTTACAGGCCAATTACAGGCCAATTACAGGCCAGTTACAGGCCAGTTACAGGCCAGTTACAGGCCAGTTACAGACCAGTTACAGGCCAGTAACAGGCCAGTTACAGGCCAGTTACAGGCCAATTACAGGCCAATTACAGGCCAGTTACAGGCCAGTTACAGGCCAGTTACAGGCCAGTTACAGACCAATTACAGGCCAATTACAGACCAGTTACAGGCCAGTTACAGACCATTTACAGACCATTTACAGACCATTTACAGACCAGTTACAGGCCAGTTACAGGCCAGTTACAGGCCAGTTACAGACCAGTTACAGGCCAGTTACAGGCCAGTTACAGGCCAGTTACAGGCCAGTTACTGACCAATTACATGACCAATTACATGACCAGTTACAGGCCAGTTACAGACCAGTTACAGACCAGTTACAGGCCAGTTACAGGCCAATTACATGACCAATTACATGACCAGTTACAGGCCAGTTACAGACCAGTTACAGACCAGTTACAGGCCAGTTACAGGCCAGTTACAGGCCAGTTA
>NW_019427190.1:0-1808 GCF_002814215.2 Seriola lalandi dorsalis
ACTATCAAAAATAAAGGCAAAAGTGCCCAAAAATATAACTTAAAAATAAATAAATAAATTATATATATATATTAGCAAATTAACTTAAAGTAACAAAGAATAAAAATAAAAATACTCATACTGCAGAAAAATGGTTCCTGTAAGTGATGTAGTATGTGATAAGTGATACTGATAATAATAATAGCTAGTAATGATAGCAATGATATTGATGATAATTATAATAACAATGATATAATATAGTATATTATTATTACTATAGTAATAATAGTAAAAATGTGGTATGTTTTGTGGCGGCCACAAGATAAATCGTGAGATGTTTAATGAGGCAGGAAAGAAGAAAAAGCAAACTGTGCTACACAACTTTGTATTCGTGATGTGTATTTTTTCTTATCTTTGCTCTTTCTGTGAAATAACCATTAACTAAGAGATCATCTTTGAGCCTCTGACAATTATTTAAATGAAAAGGGAAATGTCTCTTTAGCTTAAACTAGACTCTTAATCGGAGAACTAGGTAGTAAGTACAACTGTAGTGGAGTGGAAGTATTGCAACATCAAATGGAAATACCCCAGTAAAGTACAACGACCTCATAAGTGTGTTTAAGTACATTACTTGAGCAAATGTACTCAGTTCATTTCCACCACTGTTCCTAGGTGATGGGAGACAGCAGTGAGGCCGAGGAGAGACAGAGCGATCCTGTCAGGAGGTCACGGCGACGCAGGAAAAGCAAGAGGGAGTCCTCCACAGAGCAAAGCAGGCTTGGAGGCCAGAGCCACACACAGTCCATCTACCCCATAGTGCAGGTAAATTATCACAAGTATAGTTGATTATTAATAATGTTTTTGACTTGAAACTCTGCCAGAGAAAAAAGTCTTTGTGTGGTTGTAAAATATTGTTTTACCAGTTAGAGGCAGTATTTGTATTTGCAGTTCAATCAATTCTCTTCAGTAACTCTGTAGTCTTTAGCATTTTTGCATTCATGTTCCTCCCTCTTAATTCAAGGAGAACAGTGGTTTTCTGCTCAACGCCCTGCTGAAGAGGGGTTTAAGTGAGGAACATCCAGTACCAGACACTATGCCAGTGGCCACAGCTGCACCAGACGCCTTCAAATTAGATGCCATGACACCAGAGCCAGAAGACTTGGACACAGTGGCCCTGAATTCAGCGTCCCTGAGCCCCCCCCAGTCCCACTCTCTAGCTCCAGAGTCCCAGCTCTCGGCCAGCAGCTCAGGGCCCGGAGACCCTCTGGAGGAGGAACTACGTTCCAGACTCAGCCAGCTGGTCCACCGTGCCAACAGCAAAGACAGCAGCTCATCTGAAGAGGAGTGCTCAAAGTGGCCTGTGGACAAGCAGACAGATAAAGAAAGTGACAGACAGAGAGAGAAGATGAGGCTGAAGGACACGGAGAGAGAAAGGCAGAGAGCAAGTGACAGATTGAGAGAGAAAGCAAGTGAAACAGTGGAACAAGTGAATGGACAAGAGATGAAAAGAGGTGAGAGACTAATAAAGAGTCCCTCTGTGAGAGAGGAAGGAAGAGTGAGGGAGAGGAGGTTAGAGAAAGCAGTGGAATGTTTGGAAGAGAAAGTAGATGACCAGGAACAAACGAGAGTAGACAAGAGAGAGCCAAACAGACAAAGTAAGAGACAGCATAAAAGAGATGTGGAGAAGGAAGCCGCACAGAGAGGAGGAGGAGGAGGAGGAGGAGGGAGGAGGAGTGGCTCAAGCACAAGTTCACCTGCTATTACACCTTCATCCCAGGAGGGGGTGCTGTCAGATAACCAGGTAAGGAGATTTTTTAAAAGTACCATAT
>NW_019427191.1:0-1767 GCF_002814215.2 Seriola lalandi dorsalis
TGTGTGTGTACGTGTGTCTCTGCTTCCGCCCATCAGCTTCCGCTTGAACGCTCCTTCCACTCGATGTGACCAGTTTGTAAGTCTTTTGTAGTTAATGTATAGATCGTGTAGCAGTTCCATGTGTAGACTCCCACTTGGAGGGGATTTTTTTTATTTATTTATTTTTTGCTGGAGATGCAGCACTGCAGCGACAGTTGGCCTGGTTTTGTTTCCGCAGTTCAACAAGAGTTTATTCTGGTGTTGTAGGAACAACAATCCTGTCATCGGAGTGAAGGGTTTCTGCTTTGCTGGAGAAGCTAACGACACTACATTCACATTCACTGCATTCAGCCTTGATCTGTTTGACTCGGATATACTGTCGGTTGTTAGTGTAATGAAACTGACAATTACAGGCTACAGTGCAAACATTCCCTCTGTGGCTTTTCATAACCAGAGGCTTTTTTAGTGTAGTCATTTGGGTTTGGCCCTAAATGGCTCAACTCTGCATTCCTCCAGAGAACAATAAAACAGACACAAGAATCATTGCAAGAAAAAAAACCTACCTCTCCTCTAGGGGATGAACTTTCCTAAATGCGATTAAAGAGAAATAGTGGCACAGTGTTTTCCCTGACCCCTATTAATGGAGTCTGAGAAAACAGCCTCCTCTCCACACACCCCGCCACTAAACAGGACCTGTTGCTCAAATCACATTAACTAAGCAGCAGATGAAAAAGACTCAATTCACAGCGTGCCAAGGCAGTGCTAACGCTGAGCTGATGCAATCACACGAGCAAACACAATCCCACCTTTTACCACTCCGTCTCTCACCGAGGGAAAATAAATAAATAAATAAATATATTGAGAACTGAATATCAACCGTTGCCGCAAACGGGAGCGTTTCTTCCTACACCTTCCTTCTATCCAGTGCAGGCACCGCCGAGGCCTTATTAGCACTTGGTAAAGCCAGAGCAGGATTATACACAACGTGACTTTGTAAAAGCTCAAAGTGAAGGGGGAGACTAAACACTTCAACTGCTGGCGGAACATTGTGATCCAACTGGGAGCAGCTGCATCCTTGTTGCAATAACACACCAACAACAGACTGCTGCCCCCCCCCCCCAGTTGCGTGAGACAACCTGTGGGGACGGTGACTCTGCCGCCCTACTTCACCGTGCCCTAGGACGTTATGATTCGATTGTTACATGTATGTAATGATACACGTGCATCTCGTCCGTCGTCTTAAACATCGCTGCTGACACTAGTCTAGACAGCACAGGGAAGTCCATCAATCTTCTTTCCCCTCTTTTGTTCCTCCCTCCGTTTGTTGCTTATTCAGTTCCCCTGTGCAATGATTGGGCTTTCACCCCCTCGCTCGCTCGCAGCTCCTATTCTCCGAGTGTGTAACCATCCACTGCGCACAGCTGTCATGTGTCTGGTGAAAGCGGTGTGACTGACACTCATTGTTCAAGATTGAATATGCATTTCTCCCTCCAGGACTGACGCATGCCAAATGAAGGACATTCCCCTGATTGATGGCATCTATTTATAATACAGCTCTCTCTTTTCGCTCTGGTACAGACTCTCTCTATATTTCTCTCAGTCTGCCATGCTGACCTTTGACAGGCCCAGAACAAGAATCCACTACTGAGTAAACAGAGGGAGCTGAACTTGAATGCTGAATCCAGAGTTATTGGAAATATCATATAGTTCACCCGAACTTTCCATTAAGGGGTGGAAAAAAATTCAGTCTTTTGTTGCAGAAATTATGCATGTGTACAGGGGCAGAGG
>NW_019427192.1:0-3150 GCF_002814215.2 Seriola lalandi dorsalis
TCATATACTGTAGATGTACAAAACCGGTTCTATTCAATCGTCATTTTCTGAACTACTTGCGTGTAGACGCTTGATTCTGGTTTCCTTTCAATCCCTGAGTGTCTGTGAAGGAGGGTCTCCACTGCTGCTATGCCCCTTGATTTTAAGGGATTTTAACAAATATGTTTGCTGCCCCTCTGGTTCTTCTTCTACTGTGGATTTTTATAGACAATGTGAAATCTTTTAATCTTTCTCAATTTGTTGAGGGTCCCACTCATTTAAAGAGACACTTCCTGGACATTGTTCTCTCCTCTTGTTTTAATATTGATAGTGTTGATGTCTGGGAGGATAGCTTGTGCTTCTATCATTTTCAAGGCCCTAAATACTTCTGTTCTAGCTTCCTCAATACCCACAACATTCACAAGGCTTTCACAGCAGTAATTGAAACCCAAATATGTCTACAGACAAGCTACTGAACAACTAACAATAAGTGTTAAATCATTCCTCATTCCATAGTAGGCTACCTATACAAAAGCCAGGAGTCAGAACAACTCATATTAAACCTTGGCTAAATAACAGCACCAGAGACATTAAGAAGAAATGCAGACAAGTGGAATGTAAATGGAAAACGGACATACTGATGGTTTCATAAGAAATTATAAAATAACTTATGTCCACCTAATTTTCAAAACCACTGTGTCCTTTAGATGCCTGCCAGTTTTCCGATGAAGGTTTTTAACTGGCTCAGCAACACAAATGTACTCATTGTAAATAGCTCTCTGTCTACTGGCTGCTTTCCTCCTGTCTCAAGCAGCAGTGCATCCACTTCTCAAGAAGCCTCTCCTTGACCCTCTTGATTTTAATAATTTTAGACCAATCTCCAAATTACCATTTTTATTGAAAGTCTCAGAGAAGGTTGTTTATTTAAAGTTGATTTCTTTTGTGGATAATCATAAAGTCTTTTTCAATCAGGTTTCCAATCACATCATAGTACTAGAACTGCCCTCATAGAGCTATTATCATCTTGTACTTTCATTTACTTTCAATTAACATTGATCTCAATGCTTTTATTTCATTGGATCACCTTGAAAAGTGGGTTGGCATCAGGAATCATGTCCTAGACTGGTTCAGATCCTACACAGAGCTTGTTTGGTTGTGGTCAGTAATGCTTCCTCCTCTGTGGTCCAGCTCACCTGTGGTGTTCCTCAAGGCTCAATCCTTGGCCCCCTACCATTCTGTGTATACTGTCACTGGAGCATGGCATTCATGCACACCTTGTTTAATACCAGTGTTATGCAGAGAACATGCAAATTTACTCTATGCTCCATCTGCTCTGTAAATAATTTCCCTGTAAAATAACAGTAAAGAGCTGGCAGCAGGGACGCCAGCAATATACCGTTTTTTATGGTATTCATACTGTGAATTGACTTTACAGTAGTTGTCTGTAAACCAGAAATACAGTATATTTCTGTATTCAAACTGTTAAATGATTTCACAGTCTAATACTGTAAAAAATAAATAAATGCAGCATATTTTTATGATTATTTGGAAATTACAATAATAGCATTATTGTGAATATTGTGCAAAATAAGCAATAAAAACTTGAGAAAAAGACAATCAAAATAATTTATTTCAAAAGGCAATATCAACATGAATACTAAATACTGCTACGTTCAAAAAATGGAAAAAAAGAAAATAAACCCTGTTGGACGACGCTGAAAAGAGATTTGGAGAAGCAAACAGAAACAGCCTATTAGTGTCTGCTTTAGACAATGGCAATAAACTTAAATTCTTAAATTTTTTTGTCAGGGCATGACCTATAGCTGACTTTTTGGGCCAGTGTCAATATTATTTAATATTGTCTTTAACACATAAGTTTGAACACTTGTTCAATAACACAATGGGTCTAAGAAAAAGACCAACGCATTAAAAATACAGAGGAAATCAAAGTTTAACCTATCCTGTGAGGTATATATGTTCTTGCAAAAACCCATTTAAAATACAATCTCAGAATTTACTGCAATAAACTATCTGCTGCCAGCAAAAATATACAACAGTGAGAGAATTTTGAAACACATAAAACTACTTAAAATAGTCCTGTGAGTTAGATTAAAATTTCCTCAAAACTCAACTTAAAAGATTTACATTATGTAATCTGCAATGTTTTTTCAGCTGTCTGTGAAAATGCAGAATATGCAGAATTGACAACATTTGGAAAACAAACGTAAGAACGTTTAGAACATTTTGACAATATGCATCAATAATATGGATCAAAAACAACATTTAGGGAAGAAACTGTAATAGGCACCTGTGCCAATGCAAGCTTGCGACTTGCAGTTTACTTCTTAAAATAGTCTGTGAGGCAGGTTTGTGTTTTTAAGTCTTAAAATAGTCTGTGAGGCAGGTTTGTGTTTTTACGTCTTAGTTCCGGTGGGAGTCTGGGTGGGTGTGAACGGTCCTGATTCAAATCTTGTGGACCCAGGAGAGATGACCATCAGTTTGTTCCTGTTCCTCTGTAGCATTATTCGAGTGTTGCCACTGTCAAACATAAACAAACAAATATTATACAATCAGCAATGTACAACATACTCTCCAAGCTAATGCTAATAAAGCTAATAATACCAGTTCTCTTGTGGCAATGCCAGACTGTCAAAACAACACATGGACAGAGAGCAAGATTAAGGAGAACCCACTGATTTATATGAAGTCCCATTCAAAGTCAAGGAGTTTCTTCAGTAGCATTGAGACGTGTGTGTTGACTGCAGAAGACTTCGTCTGGACGATCACACTTTTCTTCTTGGAGACAACCTTGGCCCTTTTGGCCTTTGTCCCTCTCTCTGGCTTTATGCCAAAGAAGCGCCTGAAATCAAAATAGTCTAAGATCAGAGTGGGGTTAAACAACATACTTTTTTGTGTACATTCAATTAAATTCAATGAATTGTTTATTTGTCTTCTTCATTGCACAAATAATAATAATAATGACAATAAAGTGACATCAAATGGAATTATAATAAAGCCTCAGTCCAATAAAATACTGTGTGTGTGTGTGTGTGTGTTTGTTGTGCCTTCAAATTACTAATACCATTTTATGCTAAAAACTACAAACACATTAATTTAATTGTATATAACCATATAATGATGAGAAGGAATGAAGGGGTTTTACAGGCTTCC
>NW_019427193.1:0-1525 GCF_002814215.2 Seriola lalandi dorsalis
CCAAACATTCTTCCAGCAGCAAGACATTGTTTATCTTACAGAATGTCATACAAAGTGTAACATAAAGGGAGTTAAAAGGTAATACAAAAGAGTAACATAATACAATGAGTGAATATAATGAGTGAATATAATGAGTGAATATAATGTGAGGGGTGATTGTGATACATGGTACAAATGTTTATTTCATGGTATAGAAGTAGAACAGACTGATGTCAGTCTGTTCTGTGCAGCGATCATGTCTGCCTGTGGCCTCCTCCAACAGCTGCGTCCTGTTAAACAACTCATCACAAAACAAACTACATATATGGTTAAGGCAGTAAAGCATGATACGTGGTCATGTCATTGAGCAAGGTACAGACTAACTACATATATGGTTAGGACAGTAAAGCAGAATACATGGTTATTCAGTAAAGCAGAATACATGGCTATGTGTTATCAAATATGAGATAACTATATACACAATTATTCCAACATACTTTGATGGAGTCATGATGTCCATTAAGGATGTTGACAAACGTTTCAAATTCTTCCCTAGAGTGGCACCAAACTCCCCAAATATCATCCAGATATCTGAGGTATACCAATGGAAGTTTTGGGCAAAGTTGAAATGCAGGTTCTTCCCACATGGCCATGTAAATGTTTGCACAGGCTGGTAAAAACCGTTTTGCCATTGCCGTTCCTTTGACCTGTAAAAAGTGTTGTCGAATTCAAATTCATTGCAAGTGAGGTTTGTATATAGTAGTTCCAGGAGTTGGTCATCTGGACGACTTGGATCTGGGTATTTGGCCAAAATGGATTTCACTGCCTCCATTCCTCTATTTGTTTCAATGTTTGTGTAAAGGCTTTCCACATCCGTTGATAACAGGAAGCAGGGGTCTGAGATAGATAAGGATCTGACTTTGTTAATGAAGTCATTAGTGTCCTTGACATAGCTCGGATGTTTCATGGAAAGGGGGTTGAGATAGTGATCAATCAGCTCTGCCAATCCATAAGATTCACTCCCGCAATCAGAAATGATTGGCCTACCTGGGGGTATCCTATGGGGAGTCGGCCATTTTTTGGGGGTCTTGTGAATTTTGGGTAGAAGATAGAAGTACCGTACTCTTGGAGGTATTGTTCCTTTTAAGTATAAAACCTGTGATTTTGTTAGATGTTTAGATTCCACTAATTGGTCTAAAATGTTGTGTACTTGAATTGTTGTTTGGGGATAAATTGGTTTGTTCAGTTTTTGATAATAGTTGGTATCCTGTAGTTGTCTAAGAGCCTCAGTCACATAATCTTTTCTGTCCTTTATCACAATTGATGAACCCTTGTCCGCTGGCTTGATCACAATGTTGGGTGATTGTTGTAGTTCTCTCAGTGCTTTTTCTTCCTCCGATGTTAGACTTTTAATTTCCGCTTGTTTCCATAGTCCAGATACTTGTTGTTTGTCTCTAGAGATTAGTTCCAATACCTCTGGTGTTAAACAAGGGAAATCTGGTCCTTTGAAGATAGTATAATAGTATAATACTTGTATATTATCTGT
>NW_019427194.1:0-2837 GCF_002814215.2 Seriola lalandi dorsalis
GGAACATCTTGTTGCCTTTGCACAAAGAGCATCCAAAAGTGTGCCACTTGCTGTGAACACTTAGACTAAGTTTTCACTTTAAATAATGTCCTTGAAACCATGTCCTCCAGTCATTTCATAAGATCTTTGGGGGGAAAAATCATTTTATTTTCAGTTCAATAAAAATCAAGTACTTTTCTTTCTAGTTAAGTAAAATATCTGGTGTACTTTTGTTTGAGTAGGACTTTGTAGTCCTTTCATGTTACAAACAATAGCTACTACAGCCAAAAATAACAGCCCTCCCATACTCTGACCCAACCAGGCCACAGACTGATACACATATATTGAGTCATTCTTCAGTAGCTGAGGACACTATGCAGTATTTAACATGGCGCTGTATACGCTTAGCTGTGAGCTAACAGAGGCCTGGGAAATAGCTGACCACTTGACCCTCACACTTTCAGGCCTTACAGAACACACAGGGCGTGGATACGGTGCACAACAACAAACATTAATTCATGAGATGGTAATGACGCCTGTCCTGCCCTGAGCTGTAATCTGTTCACTACAGAGGACTTAAAGTATTTGTCAGCTTACCTTCTGCAGGTTTGCTGGTAGGAGGCTGTGATGTGGACATTATTCTCCTGCTTGTGCTGCTGTGTGGTGAGGGGTTGGTGACGATGGACGTCCTGCCGAGGGGGGTGGAGGTCATGCTGGAAGTCCTCTGCTGCACTGTGGTTGCTGTAACAGGAGTGGTCGTATGACTCAGCTGGCGAGATGTGGAGTTTGTGACGTCTGTTATCCGGAGACACCGGGGATCCCGTCTCTGGAAAAACAATATAATGTTCTTTTGTGCAGAAAGCCAGAAATGTGCTGAAGTTCTATCTTAGTTGAACTTTCAGGAGTTGCAAATGCAAATGTAAGAACCTCCTCTGGGCAGCCGAGGTCAACCCAGTCCTGCCGGTTACGATCAAAGCCACTGGAGCATCTGAGAAAGGAAGTAAATATTATTATTGTATAGAGAGTATGGAGAGCTTTAATCACAACTTTGTTTTATTTACAAACATACAAGGTGCTTGATCCAAGTATGAAGTATTTGAGGAACGGGCTTGAATCATGCCTCAGAAGAGTTTTGCAGCTTGATGACATTTTATTTATCAGGCAGTGTTTAAATAAAATCAAACTGATTTGAATAAAGATGTGGACAATAATAATAAACTGTAATTACTATTTATATTCCAATGTTACTGCAGGTGATGCATGTTAGTTTTGCATATTTGTCCCGAATGCTCATCTGAGATAAGGTGATATCTTACAAAACATTTCAGTCATTTTATACAGTACAAGATTTGTTTAACTGACCCCCAAAAGTCATTTTATTTTACATTTCACAGTTTTATCATGTTGCCGAATGCTTTTCGAAACATTGTTTTGTCTATTTTTTTTTTAAAATTATATAATTATTGACTACTGTTAAATTGCAACCAAATATTGATGATATCAGCAGATATCTCTAAAAGCTGTCACCTATAAGAGGCACTACAGGAAATTTAAATAGTCATGACTCAATGTTCATGAGCGCATCTTTCTTTGAATATTGTGCAATAAATTCTTGTACAAAGGCAAATTAAACAAGTAATCTTCATATTGTAGCTGCCATCAGCCATGATTGTCCATTTCTGTGTCTATTTTAATGGATTAAAAATAAAATTCTAAACATTTACGTATTATTAAATTACATTTTGAGGAATGTGCAGCCTTCTCAGTGGTATGCACTCTCTGCATGTTTTTCCAGTTTACCTTTGTAGCCGACTGCACCAGCTGCAGTTAAAGCCAATCTGAGAAGTGACACATGGACCACAGCTGGAAAACTGGAGACATGCTGAGAATAAGGAAAAGTTAAGAGTCAGGAGGAAGAGACGGCTTTGGCTTCTGAAAAAAAAAAACCTGAATGCATTTTGTAAATGTCTTGCAGGGTAGAGCTAACTCCCATCAGCTACTATTATCAGTTTCTGAATACTTGCTGGTTGTACTGTTATTAATTTTTCCTTACAATTTGACTGTCTTTAAAAAGCAGAACAGATTTTTAAAAAAGGTATAGCAATGAATGAAGTAAATGGAGCTTGCATGAGTATTTATGAGCGGAGGAAGTTTTCACAATTTATGTGTTCTGCTATCTTTGGATCAACTTACTGGGGAGAGGTAGCATCTCAACAGTTGTAGAGTTGGAGATTTTGGACTTGAGGATGTCGACTTTGTGATACTCATAGATGGTTCTCCTCCGAACATCTGGAACATGTCAGAAAATATGTGATGTCAATTATTTCTGATATCTGAAATTTTGTTAATTTAGCTGCTCAAAATATATTGTACATTTTTATAGAACAAATCTGCCACTTACTGGGGATCTGTTCTATCTCATGAAGCACTACAAAAGCATCCGATAAACCCACTTTGACAGGATGATTCTCAGTGCTGATTTCGCTGATGTCAATAGGAATCTATGAAAGATAAAGAGTTGATTAAATTACTTTTGCATTAAAACAGGACCATGAAGAAGAAAAAAAAAAAATCACCTCTTTGTATGCAAAGACAATCCGTCCGTCGCTGTGCAGAACGGCCTGGAATGTGAACGTTCCCAGACTGACGTCCTGGAGGTGAATCTGGTCCCACTGAACCACCAATGCGGTTCCTAAAAGGCAGACATTAACACACATGCACAACCACAAACATATATTTATTAAACATATTGCACAGAAGACACACAAAAGAAAAATCACTATTGATAGTAAAATTATGGTAATACCAATTCTGTCTCTCTTACCATTATCAATGTAAAACACAGTTGAGTTTTTGGA
>NW_019427195.1:0-3056 GCF_002814215.2 Seriola lalandi dorsalis
TAGTTATATTCTTCCTGCAATAATTTAATCACACTGCAATAGGAATGCTTGTTAACATGTGTCCATTTCATTGAAATCATGCTGTCTCTCAGTATCTAGAGCTGAACATTGGCAGCAATGCATTGTGGTTTCTTTGGGCTCATAAACTGAGTAGATTACAATAAAGGCCCTGTATCGTTCTGGCTTTTCTCTTGGCCACAAGGGTAAACATGTGTTTGGAAAGGACACAGGAGAGTGGGGGCAGCAGGCTTAAATCACATTAAAGGATGAAATGAAATAAAGTCATCATGCGGAGGTTAAAATAGACGCTATTATACTGTGATTCTCAAGTTTACCTGTTGGAATGAAGCAGCAATGGTATTTCATGCAAGATAGTCATCGAATGTCTCTTTCACTGTAAAATAACTATTTTTTATTTATATTATACAGAAATGTCAGAAAGATAACAGTAATTTCAGAGTAAAATAATTAATTCAAGTACAAGTAAAGTATAAGTAGTTTTCAAGTAAAGTACAAGTAAAACACATCATCACAAACAGTGAATTATTTTGAGTGTTTCTAGTCAGTTGGTAGAAACATTTTGTGTCTCAGTCTTATGCAATACAATATGCAGTTTCCTTTAGACAGCAGTGTCTGTGCGATAGCCAGCTCCAACCTCGGCCCAGCCCCACACAGCTCCAGCCCCTTCACCATGTGTTATATACGCACTTTACAGTTGGACTCTAACATGGAAAGAATGTCAAACCCATGTCATCCTATCCTTTTACACTCCCCTTTTTTTCATTTCTAACTCCTTTTTTTTTTTTACTCCAAGTTAGCCTTTAAGCTCTGGAAGAGCAACACACCACCAACAACTTGAAACCATTTCAGCCTATGTCAGACTGAGGGCTATTTAATAGGCGTTCACGTGGACAATATCACTACTTTTCACTGGGAAACTTTACTATTTCACTCTAGTTGCTATGCAAGTTTGCCTCACCACTCATGCTAATCATTTTGACCCTGAACTTTATCATTTAAATAAACAGCCTTAAAAGTTATTTTCAGTGAGAAAGTTTGGTCTCTGTTTAACTGTATCTAACATTGTTGATATTAGCAAGGGTTTTTTCCATTAGGCTGCAGTGCAGAAAGCTCAATAAAGTTCTTGCTCCTATCCCCTAAAAAAGGGGGGCTGGGTTCACTCTCTGAAATACTATCAAGTAAAAATCACATCTGCAAAAAAAAAGCTTTTTGCATATAAGGAATGTTTCTCAAATGTATGTGTGAATGATAAAATATATCATTTACGAGGAAATTAAAACATGTACATTTGTGTCGAAGCATTTCCTGCTCACTTGGCAATGTGTTCATGACCAGAGGATTAATGAATTAGGAGCTCATGTTTCTTTTCTTTCTATTGTCTCTGCTCAGAGTCAGATTTTTCTCATGTCCCGTGTCAACCTACCACTTTAGCACACATAATTAACATTATTGTGAAAAATTGTAAATCCTCTAAGGGCTGCTATTTTTGTACTTGTTAACTTGGTGACAGTTCACTCTTACCCAGTGGCAAACCGTTCAACAGAGGTGATCTGTGCTTCGCAACCAAATAATAGATTGCTCAATTATCATTTCCTAACAGCCCAGTATTCCCCTGCCACATGTACAGTAACAACTGAGCAGAGAATTTATGCTGTGCTCAGTCCTTTTTTTCCCCTTTTTTTTTTTTTTTTTTGCCATCCATTATTGCACATAGTAAAATATCACTTTGTTTAACGGTCAGTCCTCGTCATTTTTAACATTTCCAGCCTCTGCCAAAATTGGCGTAGTGGAAAAGAGATGTGGTAACAGTGGAACAGGAAAGAACTGTAATATGTGAGCCGTCCATCAATGGGAGTATAATTGAAAACATGTGTTCTGTAATTTCTAAGGATGGAGTGAGGATTGGAGAGTTGGCTGAGGCTACTGCTGGTGGTGTTCTTTTGCCTGTAGCTGCAATAATAATTGGATCTAGTAAAACCCAGTAGTATTATCACACAATAATGTACTGTCTCACTATCCTGCCTTACCTCCTGCCCTCTTTATCTGCACAGGATATGATTGTAAAGAATATGTCCTTCAAGGTTGGGCAGACACTGACTGTAGTTGGAGTTCCCAAGCCTGATGCTTCAAAGTAAGTGCTCATGTGAAACACTATCTCGCTATTTTGATATAAATGCATCACGGTAAAACTGAAAAGGTTCATCTGTAGTAGTTTATGCTTGTATTCCACAAACACATTTCATTCTTGTCATACGGAATGGTCATAAAGTTGAGTTATTTGTGTATAGAAAGTATTTGGTATTGTTATCACTATAATTTGATTTAAAGGAAACAAGTGTGTAGGTTCAATCATAAGACTGAAACCTTATGACCAAAATGTTTTCATTCATATGGGGTTTGTTCTTTAGTTATTTTCTCTAAACACTAATGTAGGTGAAATCTATAATCAGTTAATGACTACTTATTCATTTCCTCTCAGTAATGTGTGATGAACATGCTGATTAGTAAATGTAGCAGTATTTGGGCCCTTGTGTGGCGTAGTGGTCTAAGCAGGCGCCCCATGTTTAGAGGCCTCGCTGCAGTTGGTTCTAGACCCGCATCGGACGGCCTTTGCTGCATGTCATTTCCTGTCTCTCTCTACTATCCTGTCCAATAAAGGCACAAAAGCCCAAAAAAAATATACTTTAAAAATGTAGCAATATTTTGTGCACCTGCTCTCCTCTTACCCATTAATAAATGCCTATTGAATGTAACAAATGTCTTTTTTTCTTTTTACCACAAGTTTTTCTCTGAATATCGGCTCTGATGAGCAGGAGATTACATTCCATATGAACCCTCGTTTTAACGCCCACGGAGATGAGAATGCGGTGGTCTGCAACTCTTACCAGGGAGGCAACTGGTGTGAGGAGCACCGTGAGGGAGGCTTTCCTTTCCAACAGGGAGAAGAGTTCAAGGTGAAGCCTCGTGTGTGTGTGTGTGTGTGTGTGTGCGTGCGTGCGTGCGTGCGTGCGTGCGTGCGTGCGTGCGTGCGTGCG
>NW_019427196.1:0-2209 GCF_002814215.2 Seriola lalandi dorsalis
TTTTTTTGTGGGTGAGATCAGAGAGTAATTTATTAATGCTAATACATACATTTACTGAAGTACATTAAGTTTCAAACAGTAACTCCAGGTACTACAGGAATTCCAGGTGCTGATTCTCTCACACACAGATAAAAACACAAACACACATGCAACACACCTGCAGCAGTGACCGATGGGCCAGCAGTTCTCCAGCCAGAGTCTTGTGTTTTTGTAGTAACCTCAGCACACTGCTGAGGTCCTTCCCATAACCCTGAGCTCCCAGGATGGAGCTCTTCTCCCTGATCCAGGCCTCTGACTCCTCCAGTTCCTAAAAGGAGAACAAACAGACAAAATAGATAAAACATTATTACTTTTAAACGAAACCACAGGCTTTATAACCCTAACATAACCTTCCTTTCAAAAGGAAAACATTAAAAAAATGTATTAAATGAACTGATACCTGGGAAAAGCAAAAAAAATTTAAAGATCAGTGAAAGTAAAAAACTATGTAAAGTAAAAAAGTTCAGAAATATAAAGCAGTCCTCTCCTGTGATCCATAAAGTGCATCTAACACAGATCCCAGTCTGTGTTCGACAGCCTCAAAAAAGGCAGAGGTAGAATTAGCCAAATGAATCAGTAATGTGATATAATTAGTGATTCAACAATGTGAACCAATGACAAAGAAATCCACTACTCTTATTATACACTCATTACTTTCATTGTTAATTCTAAAAGCTTATTCATAACGTTGTCACCAGCTCTGTGTTATCAAAGTGATAAACAGCTTTTTCCGCAGACACACAGATCCCCAGTCTGACGCACGGAAATGGACTGAGACAGAGTAAGACGAAGTGATGCAGCCCCATAGAAAGATGTCATAAATAAAAAATGCTGATTGTACCTGTCGTTCCTGTCTAAAAGATAAGACAGAAAAGGACAGATTTTTTTTTTAACATGCCTTTCAACTGGATTAATGCCACTCTATGGCAATAACTAATCTGATCATAAATGTTAACCCTTCTCTGCCAGCATACTACAAAGACAGGCTGTTATTAACAGCTATAGTTGTATCGATGCTGTAAAACACAAAAAGCTCCATATTTGCGGAGCTCCTCTGACAAACTTTCATAGCAGTGCTCCAGGCGAGCAACCAGCACTAAAAACATTTTGTTCTCGTGTCAAAGCAGCAAGTAACAAAACATTATCATTACAGTAATTTGCTTTGTGATTTATTATTTCTTTAGCAGACATTTCTGTTGAGCCGTCACTCTCATAAGCTGACTGTACACTTGGCAAGGTTGTTGTCTGAGAGTTGGGTTATGCAACAAAATAACTAATTTGTTTGACATGTTGTCCAACAAAAGTGTTTATAGTTATCAGAATGGCCACACTCAAAGGCAGAGTGAAAAGCTGGCAGCCATAGAGATACAGAAGACATGATAATTATTAAATATCAGGATAATGACACACAATCTCTCCTGACATTCATAGTGTTGTACTCAGTCATTTAAATGAAAAGTGACAGAAATAGTTGTTTTAAGAATTAAAAAAGAGAGAAGTTGAAAACCTGCTTACTCTCTCATCTCCGACTCAGACTTTCGGTTTCATAAATTTGAAGAAATTGTCATAAGCACCCTTCCTCCTAATTCCGATATCAAAAAGGAGCAGGTTTCCACAGTTGTTTGAAGTATCCCACAAGCACTTCAGGTGGCGTATAAAGGCCCGTTGACTGGCTGGGAATATTTAACACAACCCTGTCGGACTATCCTACCTGAAAAAAGGCCCACAGCTGTCTCGACTCCTCAAGCTCAGCACGCCTTTTAGCTGCCAGTTGTTTCAGCTCCTCCAGACAGGAAGAGACGTGGTTGACGCGGTTACAGATCACCTGTGGGTCACACGGTTGGTAACCTTGGAGGCAACAAAATGATGTTAATGACCATGAAAGAAAATAAGACTTAATTCATTACAGTAATGTACTCTGAGCTGGATCACCAAAAAAACCCCCAAAAAAAACATACTCCTTACTGATCTCAAGTTCAAAAAATCAATGTTCCTGTTGTGTCAAGGTCAAATAGTGTAAATCTCCACTTGACTGAATGAAATCTAACTAAATCCTTGCTTCCTCTTTTAACTTAATTAGTCTATGACAGATAACAAGCACTGGGGAAAAGAAAACAATCTTCATTACAATCAAAATGACTTTGCTAACATCTGTACAGAATAATGAAAA
>NW_019427197.1:0-5008 GCF_002814215.2 Seriola lalandi dorsalis
TGACTTTTTATGCCTTACTATACTATGACTTTTCATGCCATACAATACTATGACGCTTTTATGCCTTTTTCATACTTTGCTATACTATGACTTTTTATGCCTTCCAATACTGTTACTTTTGTATGCCTTTTTTTGCCTTACTATTCTATGACTTTATTATGCCTTTTTTTGCCTTACTATACTATGACTTTTTATACCTTACAATACTATGACTTTTTTATGCAATTTTTCTTTCTTTTTTATATTATGACTTTTAATGCCTTTTTTTTTGCCTTACTATACTATGACTTTTTATGTCATACAATACTATGATGCTTTGATGCCTTATGATACTGTGACTTTTTTATGCCTTTTTATGCCATACAATACTATGACGCTTTTATGACTTAATATACTATGACTTTTTATGCCTTAATATACTATGACTTTGTTATGCCTTTTTTGCCTTACTATTCTATGACTTTTTATGCCTTTTTTTGCCTTACTATCCTATGACTTTTTATACCATACAATACTATGATGCTTTTATGCCTTATGATACTGTGTCTTTTTTATGCCTTTTTTGCCTTACTATACTATGACGTTTTATGCCTTACTGAACTATGACATTTTATGCCTTAATATACTATGATTTTTTTGTGCCTTTTTTTTGCCTTATTATACTATGACTTTTTATGCCTTACTAGATTATGACTTTTTATGCCTTTTTTTGCCTTACTATACTATGACTTTTTATGCCTTACTATACTATGACTTTTTTATGCCTTTTTTTGCCTTACTATACTATGACTTTTTTAATGCTTTTTTTTTGCCTTATTATACTATGACTTTTTTATGCCTTTTTTTGCCACACTATACTATGCCTTTTTTTGCCTTGCTATACTATGACTTTTTTATGCCTTTTTTTTGCCTTACTATACTATGCCTTTTTTTGCCTTACTATACTATGACTTTTTTATGCCTTACTATACTATGACTTTTTATGCCTTACTGAACTATGACATTTTATGCCTTACTTTACTATGACTTTTTTATGCCTTCTTTTTTGCCTTACTATACTATGACTTTTTTTGCCTTGCTATACTATGACTTTTTATGCCTTTTTTTTGCCATACTATACTATGCCTTTTTTTGCCTTGCTATACTATGACTTTTTATGCCTTTTTTTTGCCATACTGTACTATGCCTTTTTTTGCCTTACTATACTATGTCTTATTATGCCTTACTATACTATGACTTTTTATGCCTTTTTTTGCCTTACTATACTATGACTTTCTTATGCCTTTTTTTCCTAACCATACTATTACTTTTTATACCTTACTATACTATGACTTTTCATGCCATACAATACTATGACGCTTTTATGACTTTTTATGCCTTACTTAACTATGACTTTTTATGCCTTAATATACTATGTCTTTTTTATGCCTTTTTTTTGCCTTACTATACTATGACTTTTTTTTTTACCTTACTATACTATGACTTTTTTATACCTTTTTTTTTGCCTTACTATACTATGACTTTTTATGCCTTACTATACAATGACTTTTCATGCCATACAATACTGTGACGCTTTTATGCCTTTTTCATGCTTTGCTATACTATGACTTTTTATGCCTTCCAATACTGTTACTTTTGTATGCGTTTTTTTGCCTTACTATTCTATGACTTTTTTATGCCTTTTTTTTTGCCTTACTATACTATGACTTTTTATGCCTTACTATACTATGACTTTTCATGCCATACAATACTATGACGCTTTTATGCCTTTTTCATGCTTTGCTATACTATGACTTTTTATGCCTTCCAATACTGTTACTTTTGTATGCGTTTTTTTGCCTTACTATTCTATGACTTTATTATGCCTTTTTTTGCCTTACTATACTATGACTTTTTATACCTTACAATACTATGACTTTTTTATGCAATTTTTCTTTCCTTTTTATATTATGAGTTTTAATGCCTTGCTGTACTATGACCTTTTATGCCTTTTTTTGCCTTACTATACTATGACTTTTTATGTCATACAATACTATGATGCTTTGATGCCTTATGATACTGTGACTTTTTTATACCTTTTTATGCCATACAATACTATGACGCTTTTATGACTTAATATACTATGACTTTTTATGCCTTAATATACTATGACTTTTTTATGCCGTTTTTTGCCTTACTATACTATGACTTTTTATGTCTTACTAAACTATGACTTTTTTATGACTTTTTTTGCCTTACTATATTATGACTTTTTATGCCTTACTGTACTATGACTTTTTTTATGCCTTTTTTTCCCCTTACTATACTATTACTTTTTAGGCCTTAATGTACTATGACTTTTTTATGCCTTACTATACTATGACTTTTTATGCCTTACTATACTATGACTTTTTATGCTATACAATACTATGTCCTTTTATGCCTTAATATACTATGACTTTTTTATGCCTTTTTTTTTCCTTGCTATATACCATGACTTTTTTTTGCCTTACTATACTATGACTTTTTTTATCTTTAACCATACTGTGACTTTTTTATGCCATACAATACTATGACGCTTTTATGCCTTACGATACTGTTACTTTTTTATGCCGTTTTTTTGCCTTACTATACTGTTACAACCAGCTCGTTAGGGGAAAGGGAAGTAACATAAAACCCAAGATTTTAAGGGTTAAATAAACTCATTTATTAACAAAAGTAAGCAGGTTAAACAAAAGAGAGGCGGCACAAGAAAAACAGAGCCACCCAATAACGCAATTAACACAAAAGAACACCAGCGGCTAACAAAAGAAAAACAAAACACCAAAACACCAGCTCTCAAACAGAGTTGCACTTAGCTTTACGCTAGACAACAAACAAAATAAACAACCCTAGCCCTCACAGACTCTAAACAGTTATCCACAACCAAAACAAACACTGGTACACAGCGCGGTGGCGAGTCTGCGTACGGGCAACACAGATCGCCCCAAACAAACAAATGACATCTATTTTATACGCTGGGTGGAGACAGGAGGCGGGCCCAGCTGATCAGGAGAGATGGCTTGCAGCTGGAGCATTGAAGGTGCAGCGAAAATGCGGAACACTCCCAGGAAATCCCGGTGACGTCACAGGCATCCCCTCTCGCAGGGTCAGACGGCAACAACAGGTGACCGAGACAGAACATAACACAACCACACACAGGGAGAGAAAAAGATTCCCAGAATACGGCTACGGCCGTAACATATACTATGACTTTTATGCATTTTTTTTTTGCCTTACTATACTATGACTTTTTTGCCTTACTATACTAGGACTTCATTCATTCATTTTCTACCGCTTATCCTCTAGTAGGGTCGCGGAGGGGCTGGAGCCTATCCCAGCATCTTCTCAGGCGAGAGGCGGGGTACACCCTGGACAGGTCGCCAGTCCATCGCAGGGCAAACAACATAGAGACAGACAATCATTCACACTCACAGCCACACCTATGGTCAATTTAGATTATCCAATTAGCCTAGTTTCCATTTTGCATGTCTTTGGATTGTGGGAGGAAGGCGGAGTACCCGGAGAGAACCCACACTGGCACGGGGAGAACATGCAAGCTCCACACAGAAAGATCCCACGGCAGAGCCGGGACTCGAACCCGGCACCTTCTTGCTTTGAGGCGACAGCGCTAACCACAGCCCATACTAGGACTTTTTATGCCTTAATACACTATGACTTTTTATGCCTTGCTATACAATGACTTTTTTTATGACTTTTTTTTTTACCTTACTATACTATGACTTTTTTATACCTTTTTTTTTGCCTTACTATACTATGACTTTTCATGCCATACAATACTATGACGCTTTTATGCTTTTTTATTTGCCTTACTATACTATGACTTTTTATACCTTACTATACTATGACTTTTATATGCCTTTTTTTTGCCTTACCATACTATGACTTTTTATGCCATACAATATTATGACGCTTTTATGCCTTTTTTATGCCTTCCTATACTATGACTTTTTCATGCCTATTTTTGCCTTACTATACTATGAGTTTTTATGCGTTATTATACTATGACTTTTTTATGCTTTTTTTGCCTTACTATACTATGACTTTTTATGCCTTACTATGCTATGACTTTTTAAGCCTTACTGTACTATGACTTTTTTTTGCCTTTTTTTTGCCTTACTATACTATAACTTTTTTATGCCTTTTTCTGCCTTACTATATGATGACTTTTTTTATGCTTTTTTTTTGCCTTACCATACTATGACTTTTTATGCCATACAATACTATGACGCTTTTATGCCTTTTTTATGCCTTGCAATACTATGACTTTTTATGCATTCTGATACTGTGACTTTTTTATGCCTTTTTTTTGCCTTACTATACTATGACTTTTTTTGCCTTACTATACTATGACTTTTTATGCCTTGCTATACTATGACTTTTTCATGCCTTTTTATGCGTTACTATACTATGACTTTTTATGCGTTACTATACTATGACTTTTTTATGCCTTTTTTTGCCTTACTATACTATGCCTTTTTTTGCCTTACTATACTAGGACTTTTCATGACTTGTTATACTATGACTGTTTCATGCCTATTTTTGCCATACTATACTATGACTTTTTTATGCTTTTCTCTACCTTACTATACTATGACTTTTTATGCCATACAATAATATGATGCTTTTATTGCTTACGATACTGTGACTTTTTTATGCAGTCTTTTTTTGCTTTTCTATACTATGACTTTTTTATGACTTTTTTCTGCGTTACTATACTATGACTTTTTATGCCTTACTATACGATGACTTTTTCATGCCTATTTTTGCCTTACTATACTATGAGTTTTTATGCGTTATTATACTGTGACTTTTTTATGCTTTTTTTGCCTTACAATACTATGACTTTTTTATGCCTTTTTTTGCCTTACTATACTATGACTTTTTATGCCTTCTGATACTTTGACTTTTTATGCCATACAATACTATGATGCTTTTATGCCTTATGATACTGTGACTTTTTTATGCC
>NW_019427198.1:0-1987 GCF_002814215.2 Seriola lalandi dorsalis
TATATATATATATACCTTACAGTAAGGCTAATGTTGTTTTGTTTTTTTTGCACTACCTCAGACAGCCTAAAAATAGTTTTGTCATTGACTCTATTATTTGTATGGTTCTAATCTTTATTTGAAATTGGTATTGAGTATTTAGGTATCTGTATCAACCCTAATACCCTAACAACCAAGACACCCAGCAGCAACAGTGTGTGTGTGTGTGTGTGTGTGTGTGTGTGAGAGAGGGGGAGGGCTATTTCCATGTCATGTTCTTGAAAAGTGGTTTACAACAAGGCCTGATGTTGACCTCTGATGAAACATCCAGACTTTTCTGTATCACCACATTGTGTTATTTCATTGATTGAGTTTGTAATTGTCATTCTCCACAACCAGCAGCCCATTCTGAAAAAAATGTCATTTCTGCTAATTTAAATCAAATACTATAAGACGTAACTGTCCAGGGTTATTTAAAGATCCTTCAGGAAGTGTGTTTATGTTGTTTAGGTTGAGCAGTTTTGATGGCAGCTCTCTGTTACTGTCATTGTCCACTGTTTATAAACATACTACTAAACACTGTTCTGTGGTCAGCCCTCAATTCCTGTATATTTATTCCTGTCACTTTAAAGGCAGAAATACCTAGAAAAACTAAAGCTGTTGATTCAGTCCTCTGTGTGAGGACTTAGCTGATAAAGGTTAAAAGGTGGCTCTTAAAAACTTGTAGCTTCCTCCTGTGTGAAGGACGACAGCTGTGGACGAACTGGATTCAAATTATAAGCTATTCTCATAGCAAAAGTCCTGGATCTAGCTCTGTATGTCTGAGACCAGAGTTTACTCTGGTGCAAAGAAACTAAAACATGGAGGACAGCTTTGACAGCTCCTAGAATAACTTCATACCACCATAGGACAGACCTGTCGGCCCAGAACATCATTACCACTGCGCCTGGATCAGATGCTGGCAGATAGTGAGGAACTATTAAGTGATATTTCCTCATCCCTCCCTCTTTGTGTCTTACTGAGCTCAGACTAGTAGCTTAGTTTTCAGACTTAATGATAAATTAGTCAATGTCAAAAAACAGTTACCTGGCCTTAAGGGGGCCCAATAACGGGAAATGATGTGCAAGTGCTGCCCAGATGGTGGCGCTTCAATTAAGGCCCAAAAATAAACTTTTTGAAAGGCCACGCCCCTCACACTGTTAGCCTCATTGACTTGAAATTTGACACACAAGTCCAGCTCAATGTGCGCTAAAAAAACATTTTGAACCATAAAAGTCCGCCATGATGGATTTGAAAAACTTCTTTTTGACATCTCCTCCTAAACAATAGGTCCAGTTGCTACCAAATTTTCTGTAGATCATCATTGGACCAAACTTATCAAAAGTTGTATAAAGCTTGTTGGTATCTTCTTTATTTTTCAAAATATTGACCACAAGGGGCAGGGCTAGCAGGGAATTGCCATAATTAATTAACAATTTGTCTATCATCATAAATCTTAGCAGATATCTTCAGACGGTATTTGGGAATAGGTCTACCAAAGCATTTTCAGCCCGACCCATAGGGGGCACCACAAATACCAAAAATGTGTACCTAAAAAACTTGGTGGACAGACTCTTACTGAAACTGGTGAATATCATGTTCACCAGTTTCAGATCATCTGAGGGCCATGAGCTGGAAAGAGCAAGAAACACGAAACTTGGACAAATACCTGGAAATGATCTGCACTACTGGCCCAAGAAGTATGAGCGCAATCGGCCTCATGGTGGCTCTGTAATCAAGGATTTTATATTACATTTTGAAAAGGCCACACCCTTCACACCATTTGTCCGATTGACTAGAAATATGATGCACATATCCAGCTCAATGTCCAATTGAACCATGAAAGCCCGTCTGGATAATTTTTTTGCTAATTTGCATAATTAGAAAATCAGTGAAATGAATAGAACTTTATGAATTTTAAGTTTAGCAACACCAAATTTGGTACACAGCCTTAGGGGACTGACAGAAA
>NW_019427199.1:0-1334 GCF_002814215.2 Seriola lalandi dorsalis
CTGAATGTGGGCTCTGAGCCTGAAACCACAGCGGCTCATGGTGGCACTGGGAGTCATTTTCAATCTTTCATCAGAGGGAAACTTCACCGACTGCAAGGGAGCAGTTAAAAGGAGAAGCCACACTGTATGCAGTGACTTTTTTTTTGTTTGTTTTAAATCAATCTGTTAGGGACTGTACAAAAATGATTGGGGTTCTTGTATCTTGTATGCAAGACCCTCCCCAGCATTAGGCAATTCATTTTTGGAAGCTTATATCTCAAAATAATAAACTTACAGTGAAAGTAACTAAACGGTGAATATTACAGCTAAGTAAACACCCTCCACTGTAAATCAAGTGTTAACCTTGTTAACATCCATATGATGTTTTTTATATAATACAAAAGACATCATGAGCAAAATAAGCAGACAACACAATGACTGCGCATTTCCACCTTGTAAGTGCAGTGAACCAATGACAGTCTCTAAAAAACGGATTCAGACAGCCAGGGTTTTATACGTGACGAACTCGAAGAACCAAGAGCCGTCAACTTGCGCTGAGTGGGGGGCGGACAAAATAAACCTGAAACCTCGTCAGTACAGAGAGAGAGAGAGTTTGCATTAGCACGACCGCTAACACTGTGTCAGCCACTGCCAGTTACAAGCTAACAAACATAAACATACAAGTACACTTACCGTTCTGATATATCCTCTAGTGGCTGATTTTGGTGCACAATAAACTCCTCACTCCTCAACAAACTCCCGAGTCTGTGGCTGAGTCTCTCTGATATTTCCTCTGCTAACCATCTTACAGCTCCAGTCTTCGATTTTTTTACTTCTTATGTGGTAAAATCACGTCAACAAAATATTCATCATAGCAGAGTACTTTTACATAGTTTAAAACTAGGAGAGGAACTTTAAAATCATAAATCAGTGAAACATGCATAGACAGCAACTCTGTGGCCTCTGATGGGCTGAAGCATTTTCCCAGGTTCCACATACTGAAATAAATATAAATAATATAAAATATATGAATTACATCTGATGATGTTATATATAGCCTGATATGTATGAGATCAGATGTCTGACATTTCCTCAAGTCAATCACACGAGTCGCATGGCTGGTTGCGCTGAGAGATGCTTCTTCCAGTCAGCTGTTTAAAACAGACACAGCGGGAAGGAAAGAATGAATCTAATAACTTTCCTACAGTGCTTTACTGATTTCATACATTACGGAGATCATTAATTGTTTCGTATTTGATTAAACTTATAAGGAAATAAATAAAAGCCATGTCAAAGCTATGTTTTACTGGTTGTGCTACTAAAACTTTTCTACCAAATGTGATTTTTTTTTTTTT
>NW_019427200.1:0-2078 GCF_002814215.2 Seriola lalandi dorsalis
AATCAACTTCCTGTTTTGTCTTAAGCATTTTCTGACCAGGTTTGATGTGGGTGTGGTCAACACTCTGGGAGGAATACATTTATTAATAAAACAAGTCATTTCCTCATCACGGCATCTCATAATGTGACTCAGTAGTGTGTATGGCCCGTGTGCCTGTATACACTCCCAACAACGTCTGGGTGTGTTCCTGATGAGTCAGCGCATGGTGTCTTGGGGGATCTGAACTATGCATATTTGAGTTACAACAACTTTCTGTTGTAAAATTTGCCACGCCGCCACAGACACGCCCTTAACTGTTTATTATTTTTCTCCATAGTAAAAAGGAACCTCCTTTTTAAGGAACTGAACATGCTCCAAGTCCTTGCACACGCGTCATGTTTTATGAGTCTTGCATATGGGTGTGGCAAAATGGCTCGATAACGCCCCCTGGGAAGTTTCAACGCTGCACCTCCTTCACCCACGTGTACAAATATCAGTAGGCACATGAAACATGCCAGGATTTATTAAAAGGCCTCTTGTACTTGTTTGGACAGTCCTAAACTGAGGACATCTGCATGGTAATATGAAGTCATACTCATAGCACCACCTACTTAAAACAGGAACCAACTCTTGAGTGACAGTTTTTTTTATTATTATCATTTTTACTCAGTGTTAACCTACCATCAATGAAAACTTGTTTAAATCTTGTTTAAAATTTAAAAGACCATAATCCATAGTTTCCACACTTACTATCTAAGTCCACTGTTGAAGATGAAACTGACAGTATGAAGGTAATCTCTGTCCCTGTAAATGGCTGTGTAAAGCTTTGAGTTTCACAAAGCAGAGCGCAGCGAGCACAAGTGAAGAAACCTTAGTTCTTTTATTGTAGACTGGCCGGCTGATAATGGTGGAGCAGGGTGAACCGACAAGGGTCCACAGGGCAGGGCAGTCGGACAAAAATCCAGAAAGGTTAAATGATGAGGCTGAGCTGAGCATTGTGGGAGGTGGGGTCACAGAGGTTTGGACCTGAAGCACGGGAAAAAAAACTGGTACAAGAGAGAGAAAACTCGTCATTTCAGTCTTCTGTCTTTTATTGAGAAATCTCTGACCACTGGTCTGTGATGGCCACATTATGCCGGAGATCTGCTTCTGTTTGCTTGAAGTGCAAATATATATAATATATACATATATATTTTCCACATATAAAAATATATATTCCATATATAAGAATAGGTTAGAGTGTGTTAAAGGTAAGTGATACAGGACCATGGCATCCCAGACAGCTTAATTAAACTGGCCCAAATGGCGATGACCTCGGCCTGAGTCTGGCCCATATACTTCCACATCTGGACAGAGTCCGGCTGTTATACTGAGGTACTGACTGACAGCCGGAAGATTTTCTGCGTGTGCGCCAGAATGGGTCCAGATGTGGAAGTAGCATCTGACAATCATGCTGTATATGGACCACATTTGGGCCGTGGAACAGGGCATATACTGGGCCTAAAGAAATATATACACACACACACACACACACATATATATACACGTATATACGTATGGACGTTGTGTGCAATCAGTGGATCCTGGGCTGAATCTGCTGAAATGTTTTACAACTCTCAACCACTTGCTCTATGTCGCTCGTCATGGCCCACACCAGTGCTCCCAGTGCTTCCCTGCCAGTGTGTCAGTCCACTTCTCATTGTGCTTGGTGGGATTACCCTGTCTCCTGCAAACATCACTGATAAGCCAGTATTGTGTCAGTCGTATGTCTACCTGTTTCTTCTTTGTTTCACCCTTAAGCTCCTTCAACTTTTTTTTTCAGGTGAGCCATGATTTGGAAAAGGTTGGAAACCTTTTCTCTAAGTGATAAGGAAAGGAGCTTCAGTGCTTCCTATCTTATCTGCTATAGTATAAGAAGCGATGGACCTTCCTTTACGAAAGGAAAGGAGAAATGCCATCCCACAATTCCTTGCCACAGCAACATACCCACATAAATGTAGAAACATCAGAGCAGCTGTTTTATGTTCCATCCAGAACTGATGGAAATCCTTGTCTGATTGACCGGGAAACATTTACTCATGTCTGAATATCATGTTTTC
>NW_019427201.1:0-1376 GCF_002814215.2 Seriola lalandi dorsalis
GTGTGTGTGTGTGTGTGTGTGTGAGTGCGTGTGTGTGTGTGAGTGTGTGTGTGAATGTGTGTGTGAGCGCGTGTGTGCGTGAGCGCACGTGTGTGTGTGTGAGTGTGTGTGAGTGCACGTGTGTGTGTGTGAGTGCGTGTGTGTGAGTGTGTGTGAGTGTGTTTGTGTGTGTATGTGTGTTTGTGTGTGTGCGTGTGAGTGCGTGTGTGTGTGTGAGTGTGTGTGTGAATATGTGTGTGAGCGCGTGTGTGCGTGAGCACACGTGTGTGAGTGTGTGTGTGTGTGTTTGTGTGTGTATGCGCGTGTGTGTGAGCGCGTGTGTGTGAGTGCATGTGTGTGAGTGCACGTGTGTGTGTGTGAGTGCGTGTGTGTGTGTGAGTGTGTGTGTGAGCGCGTGTGTGAGTGTGTGTGTGTGAGCGCACGTGTGTGTGTGTGAGTGTGTGTGTGTGAGCGCGTTTGTGTGTGAGTGTGTGTGTGAGTGTGTTTGAGTGCACGTGTGTGATTGTGTGTGTGTGTGAGTGTGTGTGGGTGTGTTTGAGTGCACGTGGGTGATTGTGTGTGTGTGTGAGTGTGAGTGTGTGTGGGTGTGTTTGAGTGCACGTGTGTGATTGTGTGTGTGTGCATGTATGTGTGTGTGTATACTGCTGTTCTCACATTAACATTGAAATACCTTTCACTGTGGATCAGTGAACCAGACGGTCTTCATACTGGTCCAGGCTGAGTCCAGTATCTAATCCATTTTAAAGCCCCTGATAGTTTGTGGATGCTCAGGCAATAAAAGGGAAACAGTATTTTATTTATTTAATAGCTTAACAATCATAACATTTTTATTAATAACATTCTAACAGCTTTCAGTCCTTTGGTGTCTTCTACCTGAATCTCTGCTCTTTGGAGTTCATCCAACAGATTTTATAAACCCCTCCAGCGGAAACTGTAGTTGTACAGACCCTCCCATAGGTGACTTCAAAATAAAACAGGAAACACAGAAACCACTGACAAACACAGATATAACCTCAGGAGAGCAGGACGTAACAGAATCAGTTTTAATGATGACAGGGAGGAATGTCCCTCTCCCTGGTGCTACTCCCATGATCCAACTGGAGCTCAGTAGGGGACGCTGGGGGTGGCTCCGCAGACTTCCTGGATTTCAGTGCCTCCAAACACAGCTTAAGGACAATCTGGGCAGAGACGGACATTATACTGAGAGAAGAAAAAAGTTGGACTGCGGTTTCTGTGAATGAACGGTAGTGCAGTCACGGACATGAAACTGAAGGAACGTCTCTGCTGCCAGGACATTGAACTTTTAGGCATTGGTATCCTCGTGCTTTGAAACCTCTGGGGTTGTGTTGTAGTCTGGACAGACAGAAACTGAGACC
>NW_019427202.1:0-998 GCF_002814215.2 Seriola lalandi dorsalis
GACCGTGGTCATTAATCAGCCTCTGAAGAGGTAAAGCTGTCACGAGTCCACTTGTCTTTTAATGACAGCGATGACTGATGGAAATGAGGCTGTAATTTTTGCATTAGCTCGACCTCTGTGGTGAAAAATCGCGTTGAATTGAAAATGTGTAATAGCCGGTGCGGGAAGTAACTGTCAGTCATATGTCAACTGATGATACACTAGTGAGTCAATCACTTTGGGAGGTAACTACATTTCTTTTCAAATAGTTGTAGAGTTGTTAAAGTGGCTGTTATCAATAATTACCTGTCACACTGGTAAATGAGTATCTGGGATAACTTTTAATTGTGTCATCAGTGCCATTGTTTGAGAAATTACTCCTCATGGTGTCTGAAAGGAGAATATTGTGTACGCTTGGTGAAATGAAATCAATTCTTTCAAACAGAGATGAACCCAGTGACATTAATGCCCACTGGGAGCGCGGATATCTACTGCTGCGACACACACACATCATTCTCATAATCTCGCCGTCTTTCCCTGTCATCCTCCCGTCTTCCTCTTCAAGCCACGTCTCACCCTTCCTCTCCCTCTCCGTCCTTTTTCTCTCTTCCTCTCTCTTCTCTGTCTCTTTCATCCTCATCTCCTACATGTCTTTCATGGCAGTGTGTGCCACTGTTTTCGCCTGTGGTTTCCATAGAGACGAGTTGCTCCCATCTATTTCAAGCTACCTCCTCTGGTCTACTGCTTGTCTAGACTTTCTCTTTTCCCCCGCTCATTAGATTTAAGCACCAAACTAGGTAAATTAACACTCTTCTAATACCTAAAATCTAACTATCTGTTCAAGTCTCAGTGCACTGTAAACAGTGTGAGCTCAGTAAAACAGCAAGTGCATCGACATCACTGCTTTGTCTTTTTATTTATTTATTTTTTTTATAACAAGCTACCCACCGGCTGCTCACAGTTTGGGCTGCTATTTCAAATCAAGGTCATGAGTTTCCTTTGCACAGTTTAATACATTT
>NW_019427203.1:0-1706 GCF_002814215.2 Seriola lalandi dorsalis
GAGGCAGACAATCCTGATGACGAAAATGTTTGAACTGAAGGTTCTTCTTCCATAATTTGGACATGGTTTGGTTTTAAAAATTCATATTTCAAACACAATATAATTACCATCAGGATAAACAGGGCAGCAGTTGTTGCCAGGGGTAGAAATAGAAGCAATCTTTTACCATCTCAAAATGAAACACATCCACCCAGGAGGAAAAGGTTTGAAAATGTACTACACATGCAGCTCTAGTGGTGCTGTAAAAAGGAAAAACCCAGAGTCTGAGTCACAGACTAGTTGTGACTCAGGCACAGAAAAGATAGCAGTGAAGGGAGATTAGTTTCAGAGGCAAAATGTGCCTTTACATAAGGACATGGCAGCAACTCAAACTGTTCAGAGTTTGCTTTAGGGAAAGAAGGAAAACACTGGATTCAAGTTATGTAACACCACTGAGGCTTTCTGAGATTGTACCTGGCCAGTGCAGGAGTTGTCATGTCGGTCTGTACACCGATGGCCATGGGGATGCCTCCGCAGCGGATGTTGCCCAGCTCCTCTGACACTGCTACGCTGTAGCTGAAGTCCAGTCCCAAACCGCCATACTCTGCACAGGACGAAACACACACTCCTTTAACTACTGCTGACAGTTCACTGTGCGTTTTTATGTAGAGATGATATTTTCTTTATTTATGCACATTGAATATTAGGATACTAATATCAAATGTGGAGCTTTATGAAAGAGGAAGAAACAATGGCTTCTCTATGCAAGTCACTTTGGATAAATACACACCATCACTACATTAGTCTCCTTAAACTAGCCTTGGACCCACCTTCCCTGTCTACCTTCCATCTTTTCTGTTCTCTGTTATGAAATCACTGCCTACCACACACACGCACACACGCACACTGGTATACATACATAATATTCTGAACTGATCTCTTGGCACTGGAGCATGCACTCAAATTAATTACAGGATGTTATCATTAATTGCTCTATCTGTAATTATGTGTAAAAAGCACTGCTGGGAGATGAGCAGCATGCTGCAGATGAGGGTCACTGTCATCACAGTGTCATTTCTACTTTGTGTATTAAACCTGATTTTGATCTTTAAACAGCCCATTTACTGAATAAGTCAAAAATGGATGTCTATTTCCTGCACTCTGGCAATGCTGACATTTGCAAAGACCTTAGGTCCTTAATGGAGTCGAATAGTGCATTATAAACCATGCTTAAAACACCACTTTCTGTCACTCATCCTCATAAAGAGCCATCTCTTTACCTTTCATCATCAGCCGCATCCATTGTGAAATGAATAGCCTGGTTTTTAAACTAATATATATTTTTCTGCCCACTACTCATGGAATTAGCCAGCCAATGTTCTAACTTTCATACTGCATTTCTCTCAGGTCGTTTGTGGTAAACATTCACACATCCATTCAAAACAAAACAATATGAAAATGAGTGGTCTCTGCAGTACAAAATAATGGATGTCATTATCTTATGCTAGTCTTGCAAATGTAATCTGACAGTTATTCATTCAGGACAAATCTTTTGATGGTAATGTCTGCCAAAAGTAACAAGACTGAGCATTTATGAAATGCTTGGTGTTCAGTTTTCCCATGACTAAATACAATATGACAGCCACTGGATGATGGATACAAGCAGTGATTAACAATGAATATTGTCAGCTAATTTATCACATGGAGGCAAAGCGGTTCAACATCAC
>NW_019427204.1:0-1285 GCF_002814215.2 Seriola lalandi dorsalis
TGATAAACAGTTGGTAAACATCTAAAACAGCTGATAAACATCTAGTAAACATCTGGTAAATAGCTGATAAACATGTGACAAACAGCTGATAAACAGCTGAGAAGTGTATATTAATGTGGGTCAGAGATGACAGAAGTACCAGTTATTACTCTGCTATTAGCGTTCAGTAATAAAACCCTTCATTACTATTTAATAACCATTTATTAACAGTTATTAAACATTTTCTTCAGGGGACAGTTCAAACCAAAGTGAAAAATAAATTAGTTATTAACTGTTTATTAACTATTTATAAAATGTTAATGAGCTCCAAGCCTGTTTATTAATGCTTAATTAAGTCTCACTCATCATGAACATTTATTTTAAAGCAGTTTTGTGAAGTTGAAAGTGCGAAGCTGCTGCGGCGCCACAATCACCACAAACAAGAACCTGAGCTCTCGACCATCTCACTCATTTCATCTGGAATTTAAACTAAGAAAACTCACAACCTTCATGTTCTTCAACAACTATTCAAACTTTATTCATTTGTTATGAAACAGATTCACTTCTTATTTTATCACATCAGTGCAACAGAATCACTGTGAAGTAAGTAAGTAAGTAACTTCACATGACGAACTGCTCCGAGACGTCAGAGCAGTTCGTCATGCTGACATCAGCACTACTGCTACTACTACAGATACTTCTACTACTACAGGTACTACTGTTACTACTACAGATACTTCTACTACTACAGGTACTACTGCTACTACTACAGATACTACAGATACTACTACTACTACAGGTGCTACTTGTACTACTACAGATACTTCTACTACTACAGGTACTACTGCTACTACTACAGATACTTCTACTACTACTACAGGTGCTACTACAGATACTTCTACTACTACAGATACTACTGTGACTACTACAGATACTACTGCTACTACTACAGATACTACTGTGACTACTACAGATACTATAACAGATACTACTGCTACTACTACAGGTACTACCACAGATACTTCTACTACTACAGATACTTCTACTACTACAGGTACTACTGCTCCTAATACAGGTACTACTTCTACTACTACAGATACTACTGATACTACTACAGATACTACAGATACTACTACTACTACAGGTGCTACTTCTACTACTACAGATACTTCTACTACTACAGGTACTACTGCTACTACTACAGATACTTCTACTACTACTACAGGTGCTACTACAGATACTTCTACTACTACAGATACTACTGTGACTACTACAGATACTACTGCTACTACTACAGATACTACTG
>NW_019427205.1:0-1734 GCF_002814215.2 Seriola lalandi dorsalis
ATAGTAAGGCATAAAAAGTCATAAAAACGACATAGTATAGTAAGGCAAAAAAAATCATAAAAGTGACATAGTATAGTAAGGCATAAAAACTTCAATAAAAGTCATAGTATAGTAAGGCATAAAAAGTCATAAAAACGACATAGTATAGTAAGGCAAAAAAAGTCATAAAAGGGACATAGTATAGTAAGGCATAAAAAGTAATAAAAACGACATAGTATAGTAAGGCATAAAAACTTCAATAAAAGTCATAGTATAGTAAGGCAAAAAAAGTCATAAAAATGACATAGTATAGTAAGGCAAAAAAAGTCATAAAAATGACATAGTATAGTAAGGCAAAAAAAGGCAATAAACGTCATAGTATAGTAAGGCAAAAAAAGTCATAAAAATGACATAGTAGAGTAAGGCAAAAAAAGTCAATAAACGTCATAGTATAGTAAGGCAAAAAAAGTCATAAAAGTGACATAGTATAATAAGGCATAAAAACATCAATAAACGACATCATATATTAAGGCATAAAAACGTCATAAAAATGACATTGTATAGTAAGGCAAAAAAAGTAATAAAAACCTCATAGTATAGTAAGGCTAAAAACGTCATAAAAACGTCATAGTATAGTAAGTCATAAAAAGTCGTAAGAAACTCATAGTATAGTAAGGCATAAAAAGTCATAAAAACCTCATAGTATAGTAAGGCAAAAAAAGTCATAAAAGTGACAGAGTATAGTAAGGCAAAAAAAGTCATAAAAATGACATAGTATAGTAAGGCAAAAAAAGTCATAAAAGTGACATCGTATAGTTAGGCATAAAAAGTCATAAAAACCTCATAGTATAGTAAGGCACAAAAAGTCATAAAAACATCATAGTATAGTAAGGCAAAAGAAGTCATAAGAAAGTCATAGTATAGTAAGTCATAAAAAGTCGTAAGAAACTCATAGTATAGTAAGGCTTAAAAAGTCATAAAAGTGACATCGTATAGTTAGGCATAAAAAGTCATAAAAACCTCATAGTATAGTAAGGCACAAAAAGTCATAAAAACATCATAGTATAGTAAGGCTTAAAAAGTCAATTTATAGTAAGGCATAAAAAGTCAGAAAAACCTCATAGTATAATAAGGTATAAAAATGTCAATAAACGTTGTAGTATAATAAGGTTAGGTTACAGTAAGGAACCGTCATTTATTGAAAATGTTGTGAAGTGTTGGAAGAAGGTTCAGGACAAAACAGAAACAGAGTCATTTATTGATCTCTTTATATATCGAGAAGCATGATGTACATACAAGTTACCACTGTGTGAAGGAATCCTTCCTGGTGACCACATTTTACACTTTAACCATGTCAGACTTACAACACGTGGTGATACAACTGTTCCTCATGGGACTACATCACATCCATACATGACGTGTGTGAAGATGAACTCATACTAAACATTAACTCATGTTGTACAGTATATCCTTATTACCTCTGTCCCACTGAGAGACACTCACCAGTTTATAGTGAGTGACATGTGAGTGTGACACTGCATTTATGACTGGACTTCATTCAAACACTGGGCAACACATTTCACCCGAACGTTTACCACAACTGCTGCAACCAGACGATCCAGAAACAAAACAAGCTGAAGGCAGAAGAATAACAACTTTTTAATGAGTTTCACTTTAATCTTTATTGTTCAGTATCAAGTCTAAAAGAGAAGATATTTACATGACCTGAGGGGTCAGAGCAGATCCAGGACCAGA
>NW_019427206.1:0-851 GCF_002814215.2 Seriola lalandi dorsalis
AGAAGGATGTCCTAGAGACTATTTTAAGTTTGATTTTGTATTATATTAATTTGACTTATTAAATGCTAATATTAGTTTATAAGGGCACTTATGTTCCCGCTGTGTTTCTTCTGCTCTGGGAGCTGGTGGCTGTCAGGGAACATAGAGCAACAGTTTTCTGACTGTGTTCATGTTTAATCACATCCTGTTTTGATATTTATTTTCTATTGGAAAGTCAACAGGAGTATATTATTTAATAAATTCCAGTTTCAATTATTGAAAGTATTATACATCCGTTCATGCTTTATAAGTGTGTGTTACTGATACTCCACCTAACCTTCAGTAGTTCATTTGAATGGATTAGCTGCTGTGGGATCTCTTCACTGATGAAGACCATAAGTCTCCTGTATATACAGTGAAGTCTTGTCAGTTACAGTGAAGTCTTGTCAGTTACAGTGACCAGTCACTGAGTATTGTAATGAGATGGACTTGAAACAATGTGAACTTGTCCTTTAACAGCGATTAACTTTGATAAATATTACCATAAATACTTCATTTCTTGCTGTTGTTAATTTGTCCTCCTCTGTGTGTGTCCAGCTTGCAGACATCGCTGTGGACAGTTTGTGTCGCGGCGTGTTTGCAGGCGACTGCAGGAAGCTGAGTGTGCGCTCCTGTTTTCCTGTGTTGTACAACGCAGAGCAGCACAGAGGTTCCCTGATCCTGGGTATGCTGCTGGGCTCAGGTAAACTCCAGCATCACTGAACTGATGTCACTGTTGTGGCCATTTTGTTGTGTTTCGTTTTCTCCTGTAGTTTTGTGAGGGTGCAGGAGCGTGACACAAAACTTGTCTGTATGTGTGAAACCCCGTAGGT
>NW_019427207.1:0-1067 GCF_002814215.2 Seriola lalandi dorsalis
TGAGGCTGAACCTATTCTTGCTGTTCTTCCTGAACACCCTGCACTGTGTTCAGCTGAGCCTGGAGGCAGACGTACAGGTGCCCTGTTAGAATCAGCACTTTCATTATTAATCTAGACACAAGTGTGTTTTTCCAATTTCCCGCTGTCTGTGTGTTCTTGGATCTGTCAGCCTGTCTGGATTTGGAATTTCTTACATGACAGATATACACACGCCCAGTTTTCCCAGTGATGCATACACACACACATGCACACACACACACAGTTAACAGTGGGTGGTGCTACAACAAGTGCTGCATGACCTGCCTATCTATTCAATATAAATAAATGACAGAAATAAAGAGTCGTCCATGTTGGCTGAAATATCAGTTCACATCTCAGTTTGAACCTGAGTGTTGTGTGTTGTGGGCGAGTCTCTGAACGCCTCACTGTGTTTTCAAGGGGATGGACACACTCCACCAGCTCTGATGTTGTGGCTTGAGAAGTGAAGTAATGTTTGAGACTGAGCACTTTTTCACTGTGTGGTTTATTGGATGCTGATATTTTAGGTGATGAACTTTGTGGCATGTCCTGTCTTTGTTTGCCCAGTTTTTCAGCTTAGTTAATGATTATCATCAGTATAAAGGTTCTTTAAGCAGCTTGTTCATCCACTGTGTCCAAATGCAGCTGTACGTTGACAGCTTCTTATGTTGAAGGTTGTGGCTGTTGACAATTAGAGGGAGCTGCTGTCTGCTCCTATCTGCTCCTATACAACAGCCATTCAAACAATAGCATTTGTTGAACTGACTGGTCTGGCCCTGCTGTGCCTATTTTGAGACATGAGCGGTCCATTCATACAGCACAACCATATGACTGATTAGATTTACCCTCCTTCCAGTGAAGTTTGTCTACGTTGTCAAGCAAGGTTTTCTTATTGAGGAAATGTTTCTGTTTCGACAAGTGATTTTTTTCATTTCTATCATCTATCTTCCGTGTACAAGTATAGATTTAAAACATTATGAGTAATCCTCAGGGGATCATGAATATGCACATTAACCTCCATAACAAACTGGTTCGTATTTTAGATATCT
>NW_019427208.1:0-1005 GCF_002814215.2 Seriola lalandi dorsalis
AAATTATAGTAGAAATGTAAAATATACAAATACAAATATACATAAAGAGAAGGGATGGGAAAAAAAAGCCAATCTATAGCATCAGTGTCAAAGGTGCAAATCAATCCATGCACAGAGTAAAACTAACCATCTGTAATAAAACCAAACTTACTTTTACTTCTTTAACACAAAGACAATCTAAAACACCTTCCTAATAGCATTTGACAACATCTTTCTGAGAAATCGTCCAGTATAAGCCGTTGTCATGTAGCCATGTTTTTAAAAACATCTTTCAGTCGGTTACAGTCCCGTCAACAAAGAAGTGAAGACCCAGCAAATCAATGACGAAGGTCAAAGTAAATAAAAAACGTGGTCAGTCTCCTTTGAAGGAGTTTAGTTTACGCAGGTAGTGAAGACACTGCTGAGCCTTTCCCACAAAATCTCTGACACAGTTCTCAAGTAATTGTTGGAAAAGAGTTATGTACTTGCATTATTTAAATCTATAAAAGACCTATTGCATTCATTGCTGCACTAAATGCACATCAGGTAACTTTCTAACTGCAGTGATTTTTTTGTTTTGTTTTCTATCTGCACGCAGTAAATACTTTATTCGCTGGTTATGTTTATGTATTAATGTTATGCACTAAATATGTCAGTCACTATAATCATTTCTATCTAATGCATGCCGTATGTAATGTTTTGCCTGCCCACGTCAGCACCTTTGAGTGGAGGTACACTTATTAGAATCACAGTCTCTAACACTTACCACCCACATGTTTCCTTCCATAACACACCAGGTTTTATTTTTCTTTTTGACACTGATTAAATTCCCCCACAACCTAACTCAGGTTTATTGGAAAATTGATGTGTGGGAATGAAAACATTGTCCACAAAATGCTCCATAATTACAGTGTTGGTTCAATACAACTGACAAGTGAGTGGGCTTTTTGCCACACTAAGTGAGCCACAAATGCCTGTGAGCTTTAGATTGTGTCACACTCTGGAAACTTTATCATTTATGTTGTT
>NW_019427209.1:0-2140 GCF_002814215.2 Seriola lalandi dorsalis
CCGAGGGACCCCAGCAGAGTTGTTCTCAGATCAAGGAACGAACTTCAGAGGAGGCGAGAAGGAGCTACGAGAGGCGTTTGCAGCACTGTCGCCTAAACTACAACAGAGCCTCGCCAAGGAGCAGATAGCCTTTCATTTCAACCCACCTGCGGCTCCTCACTTTGGAGGAGTGTGGGAGAGGGAGATTCGCTCGGTCAAACAGGCACTCTACACGACCGTGGGGGCTCAGGCACAGGCTGAGGAGGTACTTAGGACGGTGTTAATAGAAGTGGAGGGCCTTCTGAACTCTAAGCCATTGGGCTATGTATCGTCCAGCGTTGCTGATCCAGACCCTGTGACCCCAAGTCTCTTATTGATGGGGCGGCGAGATGGGTCTCTTCCTCAGGTAGTGTATCCAGCTACTGAGCTCTTAAGCAGACGCAGATGGAGACACTCTCAGATCTTGACAGACCATTTCTGGTCAAGTTTTATCAGGTACTACCTCCCTGGTATGCAAGCTCGCCAGAAGTGGCACACCATCCGAGTCAACCTCGCTGAGGACAAGGTAGTCATGCTGGTAGATCCCCAGTTACCGAGGGCACTCTGGCCTATTGGACGGGTAATCAAGGTGCATACCAGTGCAGACGGTCATGTGAGGTCCGCCGACGTGAAGATAAAGGACAAGGTCTACACCAGGCCTGTCGCCCGCCTGGTCGTCCTCCCAGCCATACCAGATGATAAGGATCAACCCACACTCTCCTAGGATGGTTAGCCCTTTGTTGGTGCAAACAGCTATCGCTGTCTGGGGGCGGCTGTACAAAAGGGACATAGACCATTATCGATTACTCTGGGTGCGTGACGGTGATCGGCGGCGGATACGCGCGGCGCATCGGGAGCGAGCACATGCGAGCCTGAAGACGGCAAAAAGTGCAGAGTGGAGAGAGAGAACGGAGGCTGCCAGTCAGAGACTAATTGATTTCACCGTTATTGTGTGCGTGCGTCCGTGAGACCTGTAAGTCGTATTATTTATGTTGCTAGTTCATTATCCTTGTTTTCATAAGTTGATAATTATAGACACCTAGCTTTGAGCTGCTTGCTAACTTAAAGCATATGGTTGTTAATTGGTCAGCTAGAAGTGGATGTGTGGCTACATATTTGTTCTGTATTTAAGTTAGTGAGTTTGCTGTTTATGCTAACTAGTTATACTACATATACAGAAAGGTGTGTTTGTTACAAATATTAAAGGTGCATATGTCATATATGTTTGTGCGTGTAATGTGGGCCAGATAATATGTTTTTTTTCTTTCCTTTGGACAGAACCATTCACACAAAGCTGTGCCCATGTTCTGTACTGTTGCCTGAACCTATTAAACAGTCAAATCAAAGAAGAGTTGTCAGCATCTGTGTTTTGACAGACACACCTGGGGCGAAGATAGAAATCAGGATCAACAAACAACAATTAATACAGTCCTTTATTACAATCCTCATTAACAATGATATTTTCCTGGTTCGTAGTATCCAAGTATTCTCACATCATATTTTACACTTTTTAATGATAGTTAAGCCGGGGTATTAAAACCATGCTGCTTCCATTTTGATGTATTTTTTCACTGACAGGTGTGAAGTCACACCATGGCAATTTTCAGACCTGTGAAATGCAACGTCTTGCATTGTGAGATTGTCAGCAGGAACAGGAAGTAGAGTACATGCTGTTTGAGGGAACATATAGGAGTATAGAGCAAATATAGAGATTCGGGGAAGGGTAAAAACACTTCACTACACATAAACAGTGAATGAATTTTGGATATAACCGAAACCTCCTTTTTGAAATTACTAAACAGAAGCAAGCGGTAGATTACAGCACATCGTCACAAAATAAAGGATGAATCCACTCCAGGAGTTAAGTGGGTGCTGAGGCTCACCAGGAGGTTTCCATACAGATTTAAGCAGGTTTGATGGCTGCCTCTGGAGCCGGTCCCAGTCTGCTGCTGGCTGCGCCCCAGCACCACCTCTGCTTAGCTGGCACCGCTCCACTGGACTCTGCAGCAGCTAAGAGCTGCGCAGTAGATGTTAAGAGCCGAAGGAGACAGATGCAAACCAGAGGAGGCGGACTAAACGCTCTCCAAAGCTTTCAGAGCTGCCTTTAATTCATTCTGTCCCC
>NW_019427210.1:0-806 GCF_002814215.2 Seriola lalandi dorsalis
ATATCCACTCGGTGGCAGCAGCAGACTTTGGTTTTCATGTTACATAATTTGGCTCAGCACCAAAACTTTCTCTACCCGCCAGATAAAACCATAAAACTGCCACAAGCCTCCAGCACATGTGATTAAATCTCGTGTCGAACACGCTGAGGCTCTCGGCGGGGAGAGACGCCGCAGTAAAGAGACTCATATCAAAGTCACGTTTATCAGGACTGTGGAAGAAGTGCCAGGATGCAGTGAAATAGTTGTTTTTTGGCAGGTGGAGGAAGGCTTCATGATAACAGAGACACAGACTGACGTTAGCGTGTGTGTTTAAACCAGCTGTTGGGATTACACACTCCGGTCCGGAGAAAGCTCGACTCTCCTTCGCTGAATCTGTGACCTGAAATGAACCCGACAACATTCACTGGGTGTTATTACAGCTATTAGATGATGCTCTATAATTATATCCTATCCTATGTATCAGGGTGTGTTCGAGGCCCGTCCTTTGAACTCGTCAGTGGTCTAAAACATAGTTTGGAAACGGTCCAAAGCTGCGGTGGAAAAGTCAGATGAATCTCCTCTCTAACCACTTCTCCTCGACCTCGGCGGAAAACGTCGTGAGGTCGAGGAAAGATTTGAAGGAGGATTCGTCAGGACTGAGGAAAAGAGACTAATGTCTGACCCAAACTGTCGGGGGGGGCTACTTTGCATTATGGGTAATGTATCGTGGTGTCCAAAAGTCTGAGATCACATGTGAGTCACGTGATCCTGGAAATAATCGGAAAGTTTGAGGATTCAGAAACATTTCGACATTTAAGAACAAAATA
>NW_019427212.1:0-2085 GCF_002814215.2 Seriola lalandi dorsalis
CAACAGACTAATGTTGTAACTATAAATTGACCGTTTACTGTAAATACCTCCACAGGTAGAATTGATGGAAAAATAATTTTAGATTTCAAATATGTATGATCCCCTTTATGAATCGCCACCTTAACGTGGCAGAGGGGTTTGTGTGTCTCAGTAATCCTGGGAGCTGTGTTGTCACCTCCCCGCACAGCACTGTCACTGCAACCAAACTCCTGTAGAGGTGCTGGACTCAATCCAGGTACTCAGGAGCCTTCAGTTGAACGCCGCAGGGGTTTGGGTTCCTACCAGAGAACGAGAGGGTCACCTCATTAGCTGGAAGTCACTGAGGGAAGGCTCTGACTGCTGTCTGTGTTTATGCACTGAACAGCAGTTCAGGCCTACCCGGGCTTCTTGGAGTCTTTGGGTGGAGTCCTGAAAGGGGCACTACCCGGGGACTCTGTAGTTCTTCTGGGGGATTTCAATGTTCATGTGGACAATGACGAAGAAACCTGGAGGGGGTAGATTTGGGGGAATGGCCCGCCTGATCTGAACCCGAGTGGTGTTTTGTTATTGGACTTGTGTGCTAGCCATGGATTTGGCAGAACAAACACCATGATTGAGCATAAGGTAGTTCATGAGTGTACTAGGCACCTTAAAACCTTAGGCATAAGATCAATGATCAAATTTGTGGTTGTATCATCTGATCTGCTGCCACGGGTCTTGAACACTCAGTTGAAGAGAGGTACAGAGCTGTTAACTGATCACCAAGCAAACCCAAATGAGTAGTGAGGGTGAACTGGAAACGTCTGGCCCAGGCCTCTGTCTGTAAGTCCGACCTCTGGAAGAGTTTCTCATATCCTGGGGGAGATTGGGCCATGTGGAAAGCCGTGTTGTGGAAATGTTCAAAGCCTCCATTGTGGATGCAGCTGCAGTTGTGGCCAAAGGGTCATCAGTGCCAGTCGTGGTGGTTATCTGAGAACCTGCTGGTGGACACTGGAGGTGAGGGAAGCCGTCAAGCTGAAGAAGGAGGCCTTTTGGGCCTGGTTGGCCCAGGGGTCTCATGAAGCAGCAAACAGGTAGTGGCAGGCCAAAGTGGCTGTGGCTGTGGCTGCAGTGGTCGCAGATGCTAAAACCCGTGTGTGGGAGGAGTTCGGGGACCCAAGGAGAAGGACTTTCGGTTGACCTCAAGGAGGCTCTCGCAAACCATCAACCACCTCATGAGCTCTGGGTCATAACCGACAGGGTTGCACAACTTGAACTGCATGGAATACACATATTGCATAATTGTATTGTGAGCAGACAGCAGTGTATGTGCCATGGAGACGTCATGGAGACATATGTCTTGCCTGAAAATGGAAACGGGCAGAGAAAATGGAAGGAAGGGAGAATGTCAGCTGAAATAGGTCCACAATGGCAGGCATATACCAACAACCTACATCCAGTTAGTCAGGCCAGAGTAGACTTGACCAGTGTGTTTTCTCCTCTTGATATTGCAGTCCTTGAATTGGTGTAATTAAAGTTTCCAGCTACAATGAAAACCCCCTAAGGATAAGCATTCTGCCATTTCTATTGCAGTCAGCAGATAACCAAGTACTACATTTGTGTTAGCATCTGGTGGGCTATATACAGCTGTGACAATAACACCAGAAAGCTCCCATGGTAGGTAGAAGGGTCTAGTGCCAGTAATTCTAAGTTAGTGGAACAGTACAATGATGGCTACATGATGCTTGTACACCTGTTATTGTTAATGTACATACACAGTCCACCTGAGCGGCCCTTGTTGCAGTCACAGGGATCTCGCACAACAGGTGGAAATGATGTGACATGACTATCCATGGTCTATTTTGTAGGAAAGAGACTCAATACTGGAGTGGAAATTGCGGGGTGCGGTGGTTTGTGAGGAGAATGTCTTAGCTTAATTATGAATTGTTCCAATATGTGGGAATTTTCTGCCACCAAATGAAAAAAAAACAAACAAAAAGGAAAGAAAAGCGTGGCACTGTTTCCAGGAATCAATGTGCAGGCGTAGCCTTTTGAAAAAAAAATGCAATAAATAAAACATTATTATTTTGTCTGTTTACTTTTTAAAGATTTACAATTTACTTTGCC
>NW_019427213.1:0-784 GCF_002814215.2 Seriola lalandi dorsalis
GATTAATTGTGCAGCTGTAACTTGGTGGTACTCATTTAACCAGGAGAGTTTCTTTGAGTTTTGGAAAGGCTTCTGTTGGTCTGGGCAATAAAACCTTAGTTAAATGTAAAGTAATGTAAAGTTCGATAGTCTCATGGTTGCATGAACATAAACAGCCAATCATGTCTCTCGTTAAGGGAGCTTGCTACGAGAAGCAGCCAATCATTTAACAGTTGGTTGTTCGGTTGTGGAGAGAGTGAATATGAAGAGGACAGGTCAGCTCAGAGTGGCAGTTTTCTGGTTTCTTCAAGCCTGACTGATATCAGAGCACAGCTGCAGGAAAAGTGTCCCAACCAAGAGCGGGAAAACAACAAACTTATTTTATCACCTTCACCACCTTCACCTCTTGGATTACACAACATCTGCTACATCTGAAGAAGCAGCCCACCGACTCCTTGATGGACAAACGCTCAGCAACAACACCGTATGACAAAATATCCAAACGCTACAGGGACACAACCCAGACAGCAGTGTACTACTTTTCTCCTGGGGCCAGTTACACAAAACCCCTGAAGTTAAGATTTCCTTAAAGTGTTCACCTAAGTATTTAAGGTTTTCTCCTTGTCTTAGTCGTAAGGAATCACTTAAAGTCAGTTAAACCTTCGAGACCAAACTGAGGGGAAACTAAAGGTTCCTCTGACGGTCTGAAGTGTAACTGTCTCAACAACATGAGGATGACGCAGCAGCAGCGCTCTTCTTTAATGTTCCCAAAAGTCATCGCAGATATCACAAGTGCTAATGGCAG
>NW_019427214.1:0-1594 GCF_002814215.2 Seriola lalandi dorsalis
GGAAGGAGGTGAATCCTGAGTGGAGCCAAGTTCAGTGAACAGTCCTGAGTCTGATCCAACCACAACCTGTCAACATGTGAAGTTCAAGACCACACACACACACACACACACACACACACACACACACACACACACACACACACACACACACACACACCCTGCCCTTCCCCGGACAGGGCTTCAACGCCCCAGGCACTCGGTGTCTCAGGGTAATGTCAGTGACATTACCAATGAATGCTGAATATTATGTTCTGGTACGATTGTGTGTTTGTTTGTATACACAGGAAGCCATTGCACAGTGAAGTTGGTTTTGGCTCAGGATGTAAACTGGGTGCAATCTCCATTAACTGTAGTTACTCAGCAGTGTTCCCTGCAGCTGTGTATTGTAAGCCAAAGATTTTGTTTTGTAGCACTCTCATTGTCAGCTGGACTCACTGGATATTTTACACTTTTCACTTGACACTCACTTGGAAACTTTAACAGGGTTTTTATAGCATCTAAACCTGCTTTGTAAAAGACATGGAAATCTCACTTTCTACGTGAGACCTTTTAACTGCTTTTTGACTCATTTGGCTATTTTATAATATTTGAATTTCAAATAAGTTGAGCAGTGTGATGTGATGGAAAATTGATTGTCCTGTTGATATCTGGCCCACCTGTGTTTAGCAACACTCCGCTTGTTTTCTCACTCGTTTGCTCAGACTTTGTCCTCAAGGGTTCCCATTTTTTTTCCTGCAGGGAGCGACAGTGACTTCACTTCACCTTAAATGCCCTCTGGTTCTGGTGTGAACTGGCAGTGTGTTCCTCTCAGTACACATCAAGATGCATTGTCTACAGTTTGCTACCTTTTGTAACAGTTGCCTTAAATCTCGCATTTTACTTAATAGTTTAATTGTACATAGATTTAAATTTGATTTTTATCTGTGAGTAAAGCAGCATGAGTCAGCATTACTTTCGTTACACGGCTCCTGCAGGTAGCGTCATGTCAGTGTCATTTACTGCCTCCTAGTTTGGTGGCGACAGATATATCGTATGGTAACGCTGCATGTTTACAGTCCTTCTGGATGGGATTTTCTTTTTTTCAGGGACTTACTGTTAGCTCCAAGATATGTGACTGAGAACCCTCTGGAGAAGAGTGTGTCACACACAGACACCAATACATATACACACACCCAAGCACAGAGCAAGAGTTTCATATTAGATGGAACTGCAAAATCTTTTAGATTTTATAGGTTTGTTGATCAACGGAAAATTGTCAACTATTTTGATTATCAAATAATTGTTTTTGTCATTTGTTCAGCAAAAAGGTGGAACATTTGCTGAGCCCAGCTTTTGAAATGTAAAGATTCAATGCTTTTTTTTTTTTTTTTCATACATGAGCACAGTCAGATAACAGACAGTCAAGACATCACTTTGGACTGTGGGAACTTTTCTAGGCATTTCCATTATTTTTTTTACATTTTATGGGCCAAACAAGTTATTGATTATGGTAATCAAGAAAATGATTGGCAAATGAATCAGTAATGATAATTGTTGGTTGCCATTTCAATTTTTAAAGCGATGAAGCCATATCACTGTTGACTGTTGTATTGGT
>NW_019427215.1:0-1274 GCF_002814215.2 Seriola lalandi dorsalis
CTTCTTAAGTCAAATACACTGAAAATGTTTGAGCTACTTTACACATAGGGTCGAAGTTTCTATGAAACTACATTTTTATAAAACTGTTAGCTAAACTCTTCACTGCATCCTGAATCACATGTTGGTGTCTGTTTTTAACTATGTACCATATGCTAGTAAGATTTCTTACCTTTCACTGGCTATAGGGTGTGTCCAGTTTTCATTTCGTTGTTATACGTCTTTTATATTCCTTTAATAGCATTAGATATCGTGTATACGGTCTCAGGGCACATGTGGACACTGCCAACTGTAGCTCAGATTCCGGGTTTGGTGCCTTTTTCTTCTTCGTGTTCTATTTTCAGGCACCTTAAACGGTCCGGTTGGGTGTTACTGCCCTCTAGTGTCACACCGAGCTAACTGACACTGACACTAACGTCTGATTTTATTTTTCCCTCTCATCAGAACAAAGGTTTTATTTTTATTTTTATTTTTATTTTTATTTTTATTTTTATTTTTATTTTATTTTATTTTTATTTTTCTTCTTCTTCTTCTTCTTCTTCTTATGTGAAACTGGGCTCCCATTTTAATGTTTTCATTTAAGTCTCTTCCTATTTATTTATCTTGCCCCCTGGCATTTTTAAATGTATTTTTTAATATATCATTTTCTTATTGTTTTATTTTATTTTAATTATCATACTACTATTATATTTTATGTTATTATTATCTTGTTATCGAGGCTTATGTATTTTGACCTTCTTTATGTTTTTAAACTGAGGTACTGTTGTGGTCATTTGTTCTGTTGTTTATGTGGAATATTTTAAATAAAGAAATAAAAAAATGTATTGAATTGCATATGAGACGTTTGCCACATATTGGTATATGGTTCCTGATGACATCACGCAGGTCATGAGAGATGGCAAGCTGTGATTGGTTGGGGACCAACGTGTAGTCAGTCATGTATCATAGCCAAGTCACAACAAAAGTTTAACTCTAAAATCATATAATCTAATACTATCTGAGAAAAATATAATGTAGTTTGCTTCCATGCTATTGGCTGGGTGAATATTTTTAACACATTTCATGGAAATCCATTCAAGTGTTGTTGCAGCATTTCAGTCAAAACCCCAGACACACCATGGTGGCACTAAAGGAAAAGTCAGGAGATCAATGGGATTCATCATCTGGAGTATAAATGTTAATAAATAAATGTTTACAAAATCTCATGGCAATAGTTGTTGAGATATTTCAGTCTGGACCAAAGTGGTGGACTTTGACACTGCCATCTCTTGAACTAA
>NW_019427216.1:0-1802 GCF_002814215.2 Seriola lalandi dorsalis
AACCTGCCCAAGCCAGAGACTGATGAGCTGGATAATATGTCGAAGCTGGATGTAGAGGAGAAAACCAACATTCATGTTATTCTCTGCCTGTATAAAGTTGATTCAAAACTTTAGAAAGTATATCGAAAATGCATTTATATTGCAAAACGTCTTGACTGAAAGTGCTTTCAGTTAAGACAAAGCAGCACCATGAGAGGCCAAATGAGCGCAATGAACAAATGAATGGCAAACAACTGGAGCAGCAAACTCCTGTGTTTGTTCTCATATGGTGAACTAACAGGACTGAGCCTATATTTTTAATTCCTGTTTATCTAATTCATACTAAACCATATACAGCATTTTTATTGAGTGGTTATAAATCTGAATTAAATTATTCAAAAGCAACCATTTTAGACCTCCTTTGTTCTCCTACATCTGTAAATGTCTTGTTTTACTCATTAAATGTAATAGTTCATCCACTGCATAACATATATTTTCCCTTTGTAAGGTTATAGTTACTGCATTTTCTGTGGAAATGGGAATGGATGAATGGATGGATGGATGGATGAATGGATGAATGGATGGATGGATGGATGGATGAATGGATGGATGGATGATGGATGGATGGATGGATGGATGGATGGATGAATGGATGGATGGATGGATGATGGATGGATGGATGGATGGATGGAACATGAAACTGAAATCTATCTAATCTATCTATTCTGGCTGACCCTCTGCTCCCCTTACATTTCAAGTAAGACCTTTACAACCTGACTGAGATGGACTAGATATTAAATGTTCCCATTGTGTCCAGTGAGATGAGCTGTTCACATGTCGCTTCACACCAGGAACATATCTTTTCCACAAAGGTAATGTAGCTACTTGTATTACATACCTATGACGTGTTGTCATGAAAATTCTTCTTGTATGTTCGAGAGTCCTCCATCTTTTTTTATTTTGGTCCTTGACTTTGTAAGATCCTTTTGAATCATTGTGAGTGTGTTCAGTCGCATATTGAATTCCTTCCACAAGTCATGGATGCAAATTACAGATGCACTTTAGTACAGTGGTTTCCCACCTGGGGGTTGGTAAGCCCTTAAGGGGTCATGAGATAAATCTGAGGGGTCTCGACATGATTAACAAGACGGGAAAGCCGAAAATACACATTTCTGCCTCAAAGTTATTTTTCAGAGTCTGAGTCTGTGGAGACAGAACACACTGCTGACCTGATGGTGGCACCAGTAAACCAGTTTGTTGTTTTCCAATCACAATGAAACTCTCAGTTCAAGTAAACAATGTTTGAGAGTTAATGTTTACCTGAATTTTTGATCAATGAAGAATGTATGAGAGTTGAATCAGCAGATTTCCAACAGAAGTTTTGAAGTTCTTTAATGTATATCTTTTCAGATTTTCCTCTGATCTTTCATGATTTTCTTCTGAATCACTGGATTATTTTTTTTTTTTTTGGCAACTCACATAACACAAGAAAAACTTACTACTAAAAACACTAATTCAAAAAGTTTGGGAACCACTGCTGTAGCACACTGCACGCATATCCTTTATAGAAATACATTCTGTTGTCTACTCTAGAATGTACCTCAGTAGTCAGGGTTCAGTCTCAGCAGTTAGTCAGCTGAATCCTGCGCTTGGCGAGAAAACAAATTAAACTGGATTTGTCGGCCAAGATGCACCAGCAGGGAACAAACTCACCCTGGTTGAGCCTTAGGATCAGATACAAGCCAGCGATGGCTTCACTCAGCGTGGATCAATTAGGTGACATGATGTTCACTGTGCTGTGGCAGAGGTCCTCATTATCACCT
>NW_019427217.1:0-1605 GCF_002814215.2 Seriola lalandi dorsalis
GAGGAGGAGGAGGGAGAGGAAAGTGAGATGTGGAGGAACAGGTGTTTCCAGTGTGTCGGATGGAGAAAAACAAAAAGAAAAAGGAGGAGTATATGACTTACAATGCAAAGTATAGTATCGCCTGAGGACACAGACATACAGGAAAGTGAACTCTCTCTCTCCTGGCTCGTCGTCCTCTTCTCTCCCTCCCTCCCTCCTTCCCTCCCTCTCTCTCTCCCACTGTCTTTACAATCCTCTTCGTCAGTGTTTACATCCACCACAGCCTCGCTCTGTGCAGCAGCTACAGCAACGCCAATGAGGAAATGTGACGAGATAATTAAGGTTTTAAAGGTGAAGCACTTACAGTGAGTTTTGTGAGAGCTGCAGCCTCCCATTAATTTCCATTGAGAGTTATGAAAATAGATTTATGTCTCAGAGAAACATTGTACATGACTTAAAGTAGATATATAGTCTCCTGCAGCAGCTGTGTTCCCTCTACATGTGTTAATCTGTAGAACAAGTAAAGCTCTCATTTAGGAAACAGCAGCCATCGCTCTCACTTTAGCAACACTATTTCCCCCATAAAGTTATAGTTTTTAAATCTGAATTTATTGGTACTTGTTTTATTATTAAAAAATGTGAGAATAGTATTTCAAAAATATCACCTGCAGAGCAAATTTTCTGCCCTTTTACCTTTAGAAACATAATTAGTTGTTAATTTGTGTTTTCTCCTCATTTTCTTTTCTTCTCACTTTGGATTTAGATGTTCTGAGCTGTGCTGAGGAGGAGCTAAGACGATGTTGTGTTTCCTTCATACAGCAGGAAACAAAAACGAGCCAGAAAGTTCAGGTGAAAATGAATTTAACTTGTTTTTTCTAAAAAAAAAAAAAAACTAAAACAAACAAAAAAAAAAGTCGATCACAATCTCTCCTTTACAGAGTTACAGCATTGAATAATAGCCAGAGGTGTTTTTGCAGAACATTATGATGTCACAGTGAAGTTGACCTTTGACCTTTTCATCATTTCATCATTATAGACATCTGAGTTAAACTGTGTCATCATTTTTGTATGAATTTGTGAGTTATGGCCAAAAACTTGTTTTGTGGGGCCACAGTGACCTTGACCTTTTGACCTTTGACCGCCAAATTGTAATCAGTTCATCCTTAATTTTTCTGCCAATTGTCAAGAAATTCCCTCTAGGCGTTACAGAGATATCACGTTGACGAGAACGGGACACACAGACAACCTGACTGTCGCCGGCCAAGAGAAATTAAAGAAATATTTAAAAAGCAAGAGGAAGCGTCTAACTGGACTAAATAAATAATAATAAGTAATATAATCTATTAAATGTATGATTATTATTGTGAAAAACTGTAAACTGTTCTCATTCATCATGAGGTGGTTGAATCAGCAGCTACATGTTTTTCATTAACCTTTTCTTTTGTGACATATGTAATAACGGGCTGTGGGATACTTAAATGTCAGTGAACCTTCCTGAAAGAATAGAATAAGTAGAAAGAGGAAAGTAGATGAAGTCTGGAGACAAATCAAGGCAGGCCAGGAATTAGCCACAGGCAGGAAACACACACACACACACACACACACACACACACACACACACACACA
>NW_019427218.1:0-1767 GCF_002814215.2 Seriola lalandi dorsalis
CACACACACACACACACACACACACACACACACACACACTAAAACAATCAGTCACCTTGTATCCTTGCAAGAAGAAAATACTCAGCTATAAGCAGGAAACTTGAATAAAACACTGATGAACTTAAACATGAACAAATATATAAACAAATTCTTACAACTCTAGGCGGACAAACAATCACCAACACACAGACGGACACACACAGACGGACACACACATCCACTTTCTCTACCAAGACTGAGCAGCCCCATGGGAGCAGCCAACCCAAACTGCATTAGCTTTAACAATAAACATATTATTAGGCCTAATGATGTTATTGCTTAGCTATGGGTCCTCGCAGTTAAAACACACACACAATAACACTCATTTATTAGCGTGACAAGGTCAGCCACAGTGGGCTTCAGGTGAGGAAAAGGAAGCTACCTGATATTTAGCTACACGTTTAGTTTCCATGCACAAACACACAGAAAACACACATCATGCAGCATGGTTGGGCAGATTTTCCCAAATATACACATGCATACACACACACACACACACACACGAACGCACAACTAGTTAATCTTGAGAAGGTCCCAGCTATTCATCCCCTGAAGGCCCCCACTGTGCCAGCCATCAAACTGTGCAATGAAGTGCGAGACTGCCCTTTAATTACCTCAGAGCAGACCTGTGGATGATGGAAAAACAGCATCAGTCATTTCAGAAAAATGCCCAAAACAACATAGGTTTACACCCTAACCTAAACGTGATACTAATTTTAACCAGAACCGTGATCTTCCCCTAACCATGACCAAAAGCTAACCAAGTCTTAGCCATAGCGATGTAAGATGAGATAATGCTTATGCATCATTCAGTAGGGCAGTTGAAAACAACTTAAAGGACTTAAAGGTCTTTATTGCTTGCTTCATGGCCATCAGTCTCTACATATTTTGAATGGCTGCTATGAATATAAGTGGCTTTACATAGCACAGCTGTGTAGAATAGTTACCCTTAAGGACATAAATAAGATTGTATGCTGTGGGTTCAGAAATTGCTGTGCGACGTGATCAAATTGTGTAATCGGGACTATGATGTATTAAAGCATGTCACTGTCATACGCTTGTCGGTTAAGAAGTGGGTTTTTGATCATGGACCAGTCATGGGGAAGATGAAGCGCTCCATATGAAGGTTATAAACTGGCAGCTTCTTGTAAATGCTGTCTGACAGCTTTGGTACGAGTGCAGCCTGCTTGTGTTTATATTTGGCAGTCTGGGTAATGTCCACAGATTGGTGCTGAAGGTTTTGCAGATGACAGGGATGCCAAAGAGAAGGGGTAGCTTACTGGCAATGTGTTGTTACATGTCTACGCGTCATTGTCACTAGCCACCACATTTGGAGGAGGTCCTGCTAATTGTGTAACAAAGGATGCAAGCAGGATACTGCACAGAATACATGTTTGGCTTTTTGCATCAGTTTGGGAATTCTGTGTCGTAATTCAAGTTTTTGTTTAACTGAATTATGAGGAAACATATTTGATCCTGTTATTCTTGATAATCCACAGACCTCACAGTTTTCACAAGGACTATTTCTATTAAAAAAAAAGCAGTTCCAAAGAAAACTATTCACAGATATGTGGACTACCCAGACACTTTTTACCTGAAATACAATTTAAAATCGAATTTTTCAATTCATTTTTTTTTTTTTTAATCCAGTGAGCAATTTGAGTCACCTGCATTGTGTTTGGGTGGAGGTTTAAAAAAAAAAAAAAAAAAAAAAAAAAAAAAAAAAAA
>NW_019427219.1:0-708 GCF_002814215.2 Seriola lalandi dorsalis
GGTCCCGTGCCAGATGTCACTCATTCGGCTCTTGTCTGTTAATGCTTGTGTGAACACAGCTGGTGTGTGGACCTGACGTGGCCTCGACTCATTTCTACAACAATTTCAGGAAATGTCCCAGCATTCCTTGGTTCAGAGAACTGTCTTATGTTAAGAGATAGAAGGTAATAGATAGATAGATAGATAGATAGATAGATAAATAGACTGGCTGCTGTATTTCATGCTCATATAAGATTCTTTCAGTGGAACAAGACCAGGTCAAAACCTAAATGTTCCCAACATTAACGATACGTAGTTGAACACTGTTGGAACAGCTGTAAACAACTGCTTTCAATGGAAAGTAGCTAAAGCCTGTTGGAAACATCTGTAAATGACATAATACTCTAATCAGCATATTCATGACATCATTGCGTAGTATTTGCATTCTGCCTAGTATCAGCAGGTTTCAGCCTTTAATCCGTTTGCTTCTCTCCCACACTCTGTGCTCACATGTTCAGTATTTACAGCTCTTCTTTACTTCATCTCCTTGCACCTATTAAATAGTTGTAGTACTTTGTACTTAACGCCAAGGTTTCCTGCCGCACTGAAGCTTTAGTGATGTCCCTCACTTGTAAATCACTTTGGATAAAAGCGTTTCACAAATGAGTAAATGTAAATGTAGATTTCACTACAGCCAAAAGACAAACACTGTGTCCTGCTTTCGTCTGT
>NW_019427220.1:0-1654 GCF_002814215.2 Seriola lalandi dorsalis
CCCCCCCCCCCCAAGGAGACATATATATGTAAATGACACACACAGACAGGCCGAGCTCATTTCCTGGTTTCCTAAATGCCACAACTGACAAGATGCTTCCAAGTCTCTGGAAACTGTCAGAGTTTTCTATGAACCACAGACGAAACACTTGAGAATGAGAGCGTTGTAATCAGCCAGTAAACATCCAATCAGCAGCCTGGTGGGATAAAACACTGAGCTGATGAGAAGGACCAGAGGAGAACATGAAGAGTTATTCACTGAGTCTGACCTACTTTGACTCACATCATCTTCCTCAGCGAGAGAGGTGTGTGAAGGTGACCGACAGAATAAATCAAACCACAGACGCCGAGAACAAAACAGAACAAAAAGCAGAAGAGTTGAAGTGATGAAGATCATCATGAAAATTACTGCAACATCATCATCATCTGCCCATATCACGCAGCATGAGATGAGTTTGAGTTTTTATCTATTTGCTAATTTATTGTAATAAGTTGTGCTTTGATTAGAGCTGCACTAATTACAGTTAATCAGCTGTTAAAAAACTTAACAACTGTTCAACTATTGATAACTCTTTATATTTCAAGCGAAAATACAAAACTGTGACAAATCAAAATGTTTTCTCAGTCTTACATCACAATAAATATGAATATGTTGGATTGTTGTTTTGTTTAATAAATATTTTACAGACCAGAGACTGAATCAATCAGGAAATAACTGATGGAATGATGAATAATTTAATTCTAATTAGATTAGTTAATTCTAATCAATATTTAACAAGAGTAATTGGTCAGATTTAAACATGATTTATTATCACGGTGAAGTCAAACTGAGTGTCTGTCAGGTTGTTATAAATGTCTTATAGACCAAAGGATGAATTATTGGGAAATAATTGATAAAATGTAAAAATCATTTAAGTCCGATTGTAATTAATCAATAATTAAAAAGAATAATTGTTAGTTTTAGCTCAAATTTTGATATTTGAATTTTCTGCTTCAGATTTTTAAATAATTGATCATCTATAGTTATTAAGTGTCTGTCAGGGTTTGTTGTTAATCATGAAAATCTAATTAATGAATAAATCAATCGTTGTTTCTACACAGATCATTTTAATTACTGACAGTAATTAAGGTCGTTGTGTCGTCTTTACACCGAGCGGAGGGTGAGCCGACGCGTCAGTCCGTTCATTAATTCTCAGCAGAATAATGTTAATGACGATCAGTCTTCAAAGATTCAAGGAAAAAGAGGAATAAATTAGAATTAAATTAAAATGACATTATCTTCCTGGTTACATGTTTGCATTTATGCGTTTTGCCCGGAGCGATGAAAACTCACATTTATAGTCGCAGCGAAACGGTTTGTATTAAACAAGGAGAGAATAATGAAGCACGCTTCATCATGTTTCTGTTCCTGAACTCTCTGATGCCGTTTGGTCTGAGTTCAGGCAAATTTAAATCTCCTTTGGTTTCACTTCGACCAGTAATATTATTCAGGAGAAACACAGAGATGTTACGTTTGTTTCCAGCAGGATTACACAGAAAGTCCTGAACTGATCTGCTCCAGACCTGGTGGAGGGATGGGACACGGGCCACAGAAGAATCCATTATATTTTGGTGCAGATCCGGTTAAAGGGCGGGAACCTGGGATTTTTTTTTCC
>NW_019427221.1:0-1356 GCF_002814215.2 Seriola lalandi dorsalis
GATTATTGGCTGACTCACCAGGTTATTGAGCAGAGCAGCCAGATCTTTAATGAGGCAGGAGAACTTAACAAAGGCAGCTCCCAGTTCACAGCTGTTTCCTCCCAGTCGCTCCAGAGCCTGACTGAAGTTCTCCTGGTTCCCAGCATGCTCTGCTCCCACATCATCATCATCACCATCATCATCATCACCATCACTATCATCATCATTATCATCAACACCATCATCATCATCACCATCATCATCATCATCATCATTATCATCAACACCATCATCATCACCATCATCATCATCACCATAATCATCATCACCATCATCATCATCATCATTATCATCATTATCATCATCATCACCATCATCACCATCATCATCATCATCATCATTATCATCACCATCATCATCAACACCATCATCACCATCATCATCATCACCATCATCATCATCATCATTATCATCATCATCATCAACACCATCATCATCACCATCATCATCACCATCATCATCATCATCATCATCATCATCATCACCATCATCATCATCACCACCATCATCATCAACACCATCATCATCACCACCATCATCATCAACACCATCACCATCATCATCATTATCATCACCATCATCATCATCATCATCATCATCACCACCATCATCATCAACACCATCACCATCACCATCACCATCATCATCATTATCATCACCATCATCATCATCATCATCACCATCACCATCATCATCATTATCATCACCATCACCATCACCATCACCATCACCATCACCATCATCATCATTATCATCACCATCATCATCATCACCATCACCATCACCGGACCTGTACTACAAAGTAGGTTAAACAGACCCAGGTGTGCAGCCCAGAAAACCTGGAGCTAAAACTAAAGTCACTTCGCTAAGAGGTCTCTGATCAGAGTCTTAACGGAACCAGAACCTGGTCCAGAACCTGGTCCCTACCTTGTCCTGAGCTGTAGATGGATTTAACGGACTTCTTGACCTTCTGCAGAGCGGAGCGGTCCTGATCCAGGACCTGAGGACAGACACAGAGAGACAGTCCTCTGCTTCTGATACAACTGTACTGAGTGTTGATGAGGAGATCATGTTCACTATGAACCTGTTAGCTCCACCACTGTTACTGTTACTGTCATTGAACTGTGACACGTGTGTTGTAGCTACGCTCCAACACAACCGTGTTAGTGTTAGTTAGTATGTTAGTTCATTTAGGCTAACTTTAGCTTGTTCAGGCTAGTGGTAGTTCATTTAGGTTAATGTTATCTTGTTTATGCTAACGTTACCTGGTTTAGGGTGTCTGTCAGTTTAAACTGTGTGTGTGTGTGTGTGTGTGTG
>NW_019427222.1:0-1481 GCF_002814215.2 Seriola lalandi dorsalis
GCATTCAATAAGATTTTCAGACCATTCATATGAATACTGAGGAAGGTACTCTCTCTCACACACACACACACACACACACACACACACACACACACACACACACACACACACACACACACTGGAAAAACCATGGAGAGGCAAAGAATTTGTCATTTGTCTGACGCAGCAGTGGGGTTGCGCAGATTATCACAGATGCACCGATATGACTTTTCCTCTGCTAATACCAATTCTGTGATCTCAGTGCGGGGGCCTGATCCAAAACACCTCACTGTGTATAACTCTTTTGAATTTTTCTGTGAGGTAACATGAGGTCAGGGATTGCTGTAGCACTAAAACCGAGTCAGCAGCCTGCCGAGACTAAATGAATGCACTGTAACATATAGAGAAAACACAGAATCTTAAAATAAGGTTGACAAAGAAACTGGATTGGTCACATCTCAGCCAACTCCGCTTGGTAAGATATCAGCACTGATACCGACTCAGCAGATTGGATCTCTGCATCCATACTTAGTATTCTGTAGCTGCTTCAGCCATGTAACTGTTGGTAATGAGTGTCAAAACTTTGATTCTTTAGTACCAATCAAATTGTGTCCATATTTCAAATACTGAAAACAGTTAAGCATCAAATGCTTCATCAAATTCTCAGTCTTTTCTTCTCTATTTCATTTGAGCCATGTTGTTGTGCAGCTGTTAGACTTATGACAACATCGAAAAAGATTTTTCAATGAAAAAAAAAAATTATTTGGCAAGTTATGATCTTTTAGTACTGATAGTAAAACTCAGGCATCCAATTTACTTACTCTGACTTTCAATAATCCAGTAATAATGTGCCAAATATAGTATTCATAGATAGTGGTCAGACAGAATTATTGTATGTTTGTGCTAAATTACTTATTGAACAAATACTGGTTCAACAGAAGCAAATGGTTTTTTTTTTTAATGAAAACCAACCACTATTATATTCTAACACCACGAATGAATGAAATACAAAAAAACATTTTCCAATGCTAAAACCTTCTTTCCTTTTACTTTACTCAACAGTTGAGTTGAATGATGTCACCCGGAGAAAACTCTCTACTTGCTCTCTGACTAACAACCAGCAGAGGCATCTCGGTGTTTGATCCTAATGTTTCCTTACAATGCATAACAGCATGAGCTCTGCTGGGAAATTACATCTACACAATTTTAAATTGCATCTCTCCAACTTCTGACAGCAGGAAAATTGGATTTTGTGAAGTAGAGGTCCGTGCGTCAGTGTGTGTGTGTGTGTGTGTGTGTGTGTGTGGTAGAGATTGAGAGAGACAGATATGTGTTTGTGTATTATTGTGAGAGAGCGATGCCCCAGCAACACCAGCAAGTGATCAGATTTTCCCTCAAACCACAACTGAAATCTCTCCCCGTCTCTCTCACACACACACACGCACGCACGCACGCGCACGCACGCACACACACACACACACACACACACACACACACGACTG
>NW_019427223.1:0-1483 GCF_002814215.2 Seriola lalandi dorsalis
TTCCACCTAAACTCTGGCCACCTCATGGATCCTGCAGGGAAAAGAAAAGAAGAAGGAAACGTATTGGATTGTTACAAAGAAGTCTCTGACATTTCTCTCTCCATCTTATCTGGTCTGTGGGACTGTAACATTACAGTTGTACCCATCCACACACAAGAAAGGTGTACTGGGAGAAGTATGCTGTTGGATCGGTCAAGGTAACATTCAGTGTATCCAGTGTATTGTTTCTTTCCATGTGCCACAATTATTTAAACAAATAATTATTCTTGCCATATGTTAGAGTGTTTTGTAAATATGCAAATTCTATTTTTTTATACATGAAGGCAGTTTGTGTTTTCCCTTTCCACACAGATCCCTGTTTAAATCTTTAATTTGAATTAAAAGGATATTCTATTTATCACATTTATTTTTAAGTCTTGGTCATCATTAATGCTTCTGAAGATAACATAGAGTTGAATATTATGATTAAAATACTTGTTTGGAAACTCGCTGTCTCTGATTTGTTATTGAGAAACTTAACTGTGATGTAATGAGGAACTTCTCAAGTAACAACTCTGTATCACTTTACTGAACAAAGCTATACAAACTGTGGTTTGGCTTTGGTTTAAAGTTTTCTTCTAATGACCTGGTAAGAAAGTGAAACTATGTTTGTTAAAGGACAAACAACGCCCCACCCCTTTGCACATTTTGGGATTACCCGGAGGCGGAGTCAGGGACTTCCAAAATGGCGGGAGCAACCAACCAACCTATCTACCCTTTTCTCTTTTTTTCGAAAGCAACCTCCTCTTCATAAACGTAAGGGTTACGTTTTGTATGAGACGCCCGTCTGTCAATCTATACTTTCGATTTATGGTGGGACACAGCCTTGAAACAACTCCCGTTAGATCTCCTAAATATACGACAGAATGGAAAACATTAGCATTGACACTTTAATCCTGAAACTGCACGATGTGAACGCGGTGAAGTTTGGAGAGTACAAACTGAAGAGCGGCATGATGACACCTATTTATATCGATGTGAAAGTTGTGGTATCGCACCCTGCTCTCATGAATCAGGTAAACACGTTTGTCTTTTACTCGTTATAGTCTGAGTGACTTTTGAATAATTAAAAAAAAGATCTGTAGGAATGAATCCTTAAACCCGAAAGTTAGTTAGTACTTTATCACTTTCGGTTTCCGCGTCCCGGAAGTCTATGGGATTTAGATTAGATGGCTGAAATAAGGTCTGTGGTTAACACAAGATCATGACATTTTCCCGTTTTATTCTCAACATAAAATACGTCAGTAAATACCCCAGTCGTGAGGTTCTTTATGCTTTTACGTCCCCTAATCCTCACAACCTTACTGACTTTAAAAGACCTTTAAACCTCCTGTAGCTACACTGTCCTAAGGCTAAATGTTATGTTCGCGTGAACATGTCAGTTAAGAAACATGGCGAAGGAGGAGATGGTCCAGTATAGCAGAGACCTAAAAGCCAAGGAAAG
>NW_019427224.1:0-858 GCF_002814215.2 Seriola lalandi dorsalis
GTGTAGCTGACCTGGATCTCCGAGAGGTGCAGCACCGTCTTCTTGTAAGAGATCACATCAAAATCCACCGCCTTCCACACGGCGTGGCCCAGGAGGCTGCCCACGTTCCTCTTCCTGGTGATGACGATCAGGTACATCCCTGTGCGGTGTGAGCGGTCAGTCACAGCTGTTTCACTGTACAGGCTTCAAAGACAACACCATGTCGTATGACAGAGGAACCTACCTGCCACCAGGCGAATGGTTCCCATGATGCCACATATAGGCCTGGTGACTGCTGAGGGAGGAACATCCTTTTTACCTACGGTAGATTGATAAGGCAAAAACAATCAATAACCCATATGCTTATATGTTATATTGATAAGGATTCATTGATTATTTGTTCAATAAGACGTTTGAAAATTAATCTACCATCGAGTTTCATGAAAACAAAATGGCATAATATAATGTGCAGGAAGATCACGTCTTGAATGATATGATGCACAAAGAGGAAGCGTATGACTGTATGATGACAGTGTTGTTATGTTTAATGTGACAACTGGGGAAAGCTCACTGACGTTCCCCACATATTCTTTTCACAGTCTGATTCTAGCAATGATCAATTTACAAAAAAAGATGAAAATTTTTCCCTGTGTATTGACAGGTTTTCATCTTAAGGTAAATGTCTGTTTAAATAGGAAGAGGAACGTGTCAGTGCTCCAGGGACATTCTGAGCCGTCCTAGAACATGTACAGTACCACTCAGGTGGTGAATGATAATGTGTAGAGGTGTGCAAAAAAACATTCATCATTCACTCTTCTGACAGTTTCTTTATTTGTGATGCATTTTCACAGAAACATGACAAAGTGAGTCTGTTACACT
>NW_019427225.1:0-1643 GCF_002814215.2 Seriola lalandi dorsalis
GGGTTATGTGCAGGACAAGTCTTCTCTTTTCGCAGTGAGGTTACTAGGCAACCAGCTGAGACTACCGGAGGGGCTGGTAGTCGGATTTTAATAGTTATGGACAGAGCCAGTTTAGCTGTTTGCCCCTGCTTCCAGCCTTTATCCTACGTCGAGCTCAGCTAACTGTCTCTAATTGGCTCTAGCTTCATAGCATAAGTAAGCAAGTAAGCATATTTCACAAAATGTTGAACTATTCCTTTAACTGGATGAATCTCTCTATGTCAAACTCGCAACTAAGCAATAAAACTTTAGCTCTGCGGATATGAAACCAGTACACTTATCAATGTCACTTGTCAGTGTAGTTCTCCTCCGGGTCTCCTCCGAAACATATATATAGTACACTTCAGTTCATCCACACCCACAGTTCAGTGCACACACACACACACACACACACACACACACACAAACACACACACACACACACACACACACACATATAAAGACAGGGGATCTCATCATTAAGAGGAAAAGAGAAATGGATGCATGTCTCAGTTGTTGTCACTATCAGTGTCATATTCGTCTCCTTCTCTTGCCTTCACTCCATTATTCCCACAGATCAGGCCCCAGCTTCCTGCAGTATTTTTCTCTGTGTCCATTCATTATGAAGCACGCTCTCCTCTGACATTTCTCCCCCTGTCCTCTTTCCTCCTTCACTCGTTCTGCTCCATTCTCATCGCTCACTTGTTCTCCTCTGTCCTCATGCCTCTCTGAAAGCAGAAATTTTTATTCTGTTTATCTCCCTTCTCTTGCAGCCTTCACTATCCCTCCCCTATCCTCATTTTCTCTTGCTCTGCTTGCTGTGCCCCCCCCAGAGACCCAGAGAGGACTGCACATGGACTGGAATAGAAAACAGAGGGAAGAGAGGGAACGGGAATAAGAGAGGGGAAGAAAATAAGGGCATATACACTCACCTGAATTTCAGGTTTCAAGGCCCTACCTCCCTATCTCTCTTTCTTTCTTTGCACTCAGTCACCCTTTTCCAGTCATAACGAATGTCCCTGCAGAAGCTCTGTACAAAGCATGCAGTGTTCCCTCCTCCTCCTTGGCAATTATTATGAGTTTCATTGCAAAATGTCAGAATTTGCCTTTTGCTGCATCAGTTCATAGTTCTTCAATAGCAGCTCAGTTATTGTGGTAAGACTGAATGCATTGCTTCAAAAAGTGCTGGTCAGCAAAGTTTTTTAAGCATTAAAGCATTGTGGTTATGTTGATGTCACAAAGCAGGGCAATAATGGTGGTTTACTGAGACATTGGAGGCACAGTACATTTACGTTTGAGTTTTCAATTCTAAACATGTATTAAGGGCAAATTCACTGTACTTTATATGTATTATTTATGATTTCCAGGCAGCGAGTGATTTAGTAGAATAATGAATTTGTACATCATTCCCTGTGATCTCTGGCTGAGTGCAGTTTGTAAAATTAATGTCTTTTAGCCAGATGCTGCTAGTTGTTTGGTCTGCACATTGGTCCAGACTGAAATATCTTTTGGGTGGACTACTATAAAATTTTGTAGGGATTCATGGTCCCCAGATGTTGAATCTCACTGATCCAGTACTTTGGTTTATGACCAGATACTTGCAAAACGTTCCCCTCAGCGTTAGC
>NW_019427226.1:0-1615 GCF_002814215.2 Seriola lalandi dorsalis
CACACACACACACACACACACACACACACACACACACACACACACACACACACACACACTACACCAAACATGACCAACACGACAACATCACACTGACAGAGCAGATACAGGTCTTTATCTACTGTATATTTAAATTAATCTATATACTTTATCTATATATTTAAAGTGGAAGTCAGTGAAAGTCGTTGATCCCACAGATCAGATGTCACAATGTGACATGATGTTGATTCCATCAGTCCTGATGCAGTCTGTGACCTCATCACCTGCGGCAGGTGATGGTTCAGCGCATGGATGATGTTCATGTGTCAGTGTGAACATCAAGAGGTCAAAGGTCGCTCTGCTGCCATTTAGTTTATAATTAGCTGTTCTACAGGAGAGAGATGAAAACATCAATCGATCATCTCTTTCTCAGATTAAATCGAAGGCAACTGGACTTGTATTTGTCTGTGGAAGACGTTTCGCCTCTTATCCAAGCGGCTTCATCAGTTCTTATGTATTGGTCTCTCTAGTCCGCACTAGTCTGACCCTAACGACTGTCGTTCACACGGGATAACAACAGGGTCACCTGGCCCTAACGACGGTCGTCCACATGAGACCACAACAATGGTCAGGTGAAACCAGTACTTTCACAGGTACCTTGGTGGACCCACCCACAAGAGGTTAGATACCTGGGTCCTACTCCACTTTCTTGGTCAGACTAGTGCGGACTAGAGAGACCAAAACATAAGAACTGATGAAGCCGCTTGGATAAGAGGCGAAACGTCTTCCACAGACAAATACAAGTCCAGTTGCCTTCGATTTAATCTGAGAAAGAGATAACAATGACCTGGACGAATGAGAACTTGCACAGACAGATCAATCGATCAGAAACTCTCAGATGATCAATACTCCAGTAGCTGCTCTCTGACCCTGCTCTCAGCAGGTGTTTACTTTCCTAAACACCTGGTATTGATCTATTAGCTCAGCTCCGAGGCCTCTACAGCTAGAATAGCTGAGAGGAGGCATCTATCAATATTCTTTGAGAAAACCCCGGTAATATATACATCAAAACGTGCGTCTTGATCCCGAAAGGGTTGCTATGACTTTTGGTGTTAAAATTCCAATTTTTCCCAAAGTTATTCCCAAAAAACTGGGAATAAACAATGCATTAGAAATGCATTGAAATTTTCTTTAAAAACCCACAAAATTTCACCTTTTTTCTACAAAATTTCACCTTTTTTCTGAGTCACCCAGCTCTCTCATACCTGCACGTAGAAATGTGATTCAAACTGTAAAACGGAGGAAAACTTCTGCTCTCTCCAAAACACAACAACTGTTTTTACATAACATGTAAACTTTTCAAACTGTGAGCACTCAAAGGAAGAGTGCAAATCACTTTCTCTTCAACGTTAGAGTGAAAGCGTCAGTTGGCTAGAGTGCGTGAAGCAGTAAAAAATAACCTTTATTTTTATTTTTAACTCGAGCTCGCGGCCAAACCGTAAATAGGAGACAAATAATTCTTTCTGAAAATGTAGACATAGTTGTTGGGATTCATAAAATGTAACTTTGACAGGCAGGGTCTGCACAAAATTTAAACGGGGGTGCCGAGTCCGGCAGCAATACCTGTCTCACTCTC
>NW_019427227.1:0-1878 GCF_002814215.2 Seriola lalandi dorsalis
ACTTGTATTGTGAAGAGCAACAGCAGGAACAAGTTTGATTGGATTAAAGTGGACCAGTCAGGTCTAATGGAAAAACCTAATTTTAAAAAGAATTATATGGGGGACATAGATTCACAAAAACACAGTAATGCTGATTATAATCTATATCAAAATGTGATAAACGTCAGTGTGACAGAGCTGGATGGTTCAGTCCTGTGCCTGGAAACGGTTTGACACTTATGTCACGTCTACACAACAGACAACAGACTCGGTTGTGTTTCAGTCAGTACAGCTGCTTTCTACTGCTCTACACACATGACTAAAGTGACTGTATGTTGGGTTCATGGGTGACCTACACTCCAGTACTGTGCCTGAATGCATCCTGTGTTTACAGTAGGAGACAGAGGGACAGATCAACCTCAGACCCCTGAGATCTTCACTATGAAGCAGGATCTGAGGTTATCGAGGTAACTTCAGGTTTAACTCTGGGTTTTCAGTCCTATGACGGTGGTTCACTTGTTACCGGGGTAGTAGGTGAGGAGTTCAGCGTCAGTTACCATGATGCTGAACTCCTCACCTACTCCAGATCAGATCGCAACCTGTCAACAGCCAAACTACTGACCAATCGGATCACTGGAAAAACTGAGTCATGATTCCTACAGGATCCTGACAGGGACAAAAGAGTTTACAATAAAGTGATCAATAATAAAGATCAGTATATTTGTATAGATCAGTGGATGTTTTGCTGTTTGAGTCTTTCCATGTGCTACTCTGGTTTTAAAACAGAGCCTCTAACAAACAGAGGAGGGTTTATTACATTAAATAACTACAAAATAACTATTAGAACTTCATTTGAACAGAACACAGATTCTTTAATCCGACAGGATTCCTGACAGTGATGAAGCTTTTACTCTCTTCTTCATCACTGCAGCTCAGAACAATATGAGGAGAAATAAAAACTAAACCAACAATGATCCACACACTGATCAATATTTCCATCATTATGAATGAACATTTCAGTCAGACTGACTCTTCAGACATCAGCGACTTCTCTCCTCTTCTTTCTCTCCTCTTTTCTCTCTCTGCAGCAGAAACAGTCTGACATTAACTTTAACTTTTATCTGCTTCACATGTTCATGACAGTTTGTTCATCATCAGGCTGAAGAGCAAAAATGTTCAGTGAGAAACTTAATGATGATTCATGTTCTTATTTTCAAAATATCCTTAGTGTGACTTTAATAATTACAATAATTTCTAGTGTTTCTTTTTTATTCCAGTATTGTGATCACATTGTTTACATTTCACCTTGTTGAATTTCACTTGATGACATCACTATAACTGAACTTACCTGCAGGTATCAGTGTCTCTGCTCATATCATATTACTACTTTATTACAACGACTCTGCCTCGTTCTCATGACGTGCTCGTACCTGGACAGGTAAACCCAGAGTTAACTGACCCAGTAGATAACCAGCTTCGTAGGACAGGTGATCAGGATAATGTTAGGTTCAGTTTAACCAGATAACCAGAAGTTATCCTGGGTATCTTTCATAGTCTGTTAACCAGTGGGAGGGAAGTCTGGTCCACAGGAGGAAACATTACATCCTTTCATTACTGGTGTTTTTTTCTTTAACCAGATTTTAAACTGTTTCTCTGCAGGTCAGGTGTGACAGAAATACTGAACAGCTAAAGGTGACATCAGATCATGTGCAGATGATATTAGGCTGTAGGAGACATTTCTGTCAGCCCAATAAAACCATTTGATAAAGACTTTAATATACAACATGCTTACTGATGAAGATGTTTCTGAAGTTGTTTGTGTTTTATCTATTTGCATGTGATTTCTTGAGATGCAGTGTGTTGAGCTCCCAGGGTCACCATAGAAAAGGGCCTATGACA
>NW_019427228.1:0-1387 GCF_002814215.2 Seriola lalandi dorsalis
GCCCCACCATCCAACCTTGCAGGATTTGGTTTCTCGGAGTGTTTTACCTGAAATCTGCTGTATTTTTATTCAATCACTCAGAAAACAGTCAGCCAATCAGAAGAGAGGCTCAGAGCCTCCTCACCTCGGATTGGCTCTCAGACCTGTTGTTACTACACCTCCAGAGAGAAGCCTGTGAGAGGAGATGTAAAACTACATTGCGATGGCTTTTGGTTCTTAAAACCAGAAATGTATTCTTGATGGTGTGAGTTTCAAATTTCACTCCAAAAACTTCTAAAAAGTGATAACAGAAATGCACAACTTGACTCAGACTTGTGCCAGGGTGTCAGACAGAGGTGGCCTTACATCCTCTGTCTTCATTAGCACACGTAGGGAGAAGGAGCATTTAAGGTGAAAAGCAGCCTTGAATAGGGTCACACACAATGCAGTCTGTAGAAACTTAATATGGGCCCTTACAAAGTCGTGAAGCATCTTCAATTATGCAACAGCAGCTTGTCTGACGGCTATTTATGCAGAAACTCCTCAGAAACACAAGCTCTGGTGACATGACACTGCAGCCAGTACTGCAAAACACAGGATTGTCTACTGTACAGACAAGTCTACCCTGCCACAACTAGATGGTAGCAAAGAGGCATTTTACACATTGAAGGACTCTTCGCTCATTTCACTGTTCAGATGCAATCTTAAAAGTAATATAGCCTTCCCAGTTTTCTGTGCAAATCTATGATATAAAAATTCTGCAAACGATTCTGCTAATTTTGCATTACATTCAGTGAAATCTTTGATCAGAATTTGTGTTTTGAAGTTCTGCAGTCATGCTTTTATCATTTGAGAGTGTTTCTTTTATTTCAGCCACAAATCTGGAGAAACTCCTCCATGCTTTATTTCCACCCACCTTGACTGTAATATACTTGTGTTAGTCAGTAATCAATCAATCAATTATTTATGACCAGAGAGGTCTTAAATAAACAAACCATGTTCTATTAAAAGTCATGAATCCCTGTAAGGTGCCATCTTGCAGCAAACTGTACATTTCTCAGATACTATACTCTGAACCTGAATTCATTACCCCTTATACAGAGATACCACAGAAATACAAACAAAAACAGGTGCGGTCGCAGAGCCTAACAGTTCTTTTAAGAGTGGTCCAACCTAGTTAAAACTGATCTGCAGCTCAGAGAATTGCCAAAAAGGGCCCACACAACCGACCAATCAGCTCACTGGAAAGATGGAACCACCTCTTCGAGGATGCCAACTTCAACCAAAGAGTTACATAAACAAAACTACTTTCAAACCCGATATTTATCATTTTTTCTTTTACAGGAACGCCCTGATCACAACAACAGACCTGTCTGACTTGAGCAGTTTGGGTTAAGGCCCTTGCTCA
>NW_019427231.1:0-717 GCF_002814215.2 Seriola lalandi dorsalis
AACATTCCAGTTCTGCAGAACCAGTACCAGATCCTGGACTACCAGGTCCGCTACAGCCCAAAGGTACACACACGCACGCACGCACGCACGCACGCACGCACGCACACAAAGAGAGAGCGAGAAAGCAGATGTCACAGTGATGTCACTGTCCTCAGGACGGCGCGGAGGCGGGGCAGTGGCAGTACGTGTCCTCCAGGTCTTCTTCGGTGGTGCTGATGGGGCTGCAGAGGGCGCTGCTGTATCAGGTGCAAGTCCGCGCTCGCTCTCAGGCCGGGTACGGGTCATTCAGCGCCGCCAGCGTCTTCAACACGCAGCCCGACGGTACGAGTCCATGTTCAGGTCAACAGTCTCTTGTTGTTTGTTTAGTAAATGACTGACGAGAGAAACTGATCAGCTGATTGATTGATTGATTGATTGATGACTGATCTGTTTGTAGGTGCCAGTCACTCTCAGCTGGTGATGACGGCTGTTCTGGTCTCCATGGGGATTCTGCTGCTCTTTGCCGCGGTGATAGTCGCTGTATTCTGTTACCGGTGAGAGAGAGAGAGAGAGAGAGAGAGAGAGAGAGAGAGAGAGAGAGAGAGAGAGAGAGAGAGAGAGAGTGTGTGTGTTCAGGATGCTCCCTCCCTCCCTGCCTCAGCAGAACAATGGAACGCTGACCTCAGGTTCACACACACACACACACACACACACACACACGAACACACACACACACAG
>NW_019427232.1:0-1459 GCF_002814215.2 Seriola lalandi dorsalis
ATCTGTGAATAAAAACCCCAGGCTTTTCTGCAAATACCTCGTTTCCCTCCAACAAAAGCAGCAGCAGTCGCTGCAAAGACATTATTCAGCCACGGTCGGCCCAGTGCCGGTTCACGACGAGCAGCCGAGGTGATGTGAGGTCTCCGTCATCAGCAGTCAGGCCCAGGCGTCTCTGCTGCATCAGGCCGGAGTCAGGCCGGAGTCAGGCCGGAGTCAGGCCGACCTCGGTCAACACTGTGATCACCCAGAGGAGACACAACAAGAGACACACAACACAACACAACACAACACAACACAACACAACACAACACAATATTACACAACAACACAATATTACACAACACTACAACAGTAGAAATGAAGTAAAAGGCAAGGAAGTGAATGTGAACACTGAGGACAGAGAATAATAAACACAAGAAAACTCCTGGAGAACTTTTGAATGTTGCTGCTGCTCGGTGCCTGAACTTCACTCCTCGTTTCAATCTGCACAAAGGACGAGACTCTCAGTTTCATTCATGTCGTAGAGACTCGTCCTGACTCTGACCTCAGTCACTGCAGCTGTCCCTCAGAAAGCTTGAAGCTGTGACGACTGAACACAATAACCTCACACTGATGGTTTAAACACAAACGTGTCCCCACAACCACAGCAAGACATGTACACACACACACACACATGAACATGCCCTAACAGAAGTTGATCTAAAATAAAGCTGTACCACTACATCCTGGCCGGCCAGCACTGCCTCTCTAATGGCCACATGATCCTGGAGAATGAATGACCAGCGAGTCCACACGGTCCCTCTGGACCACGTGGCCACCGGGTGAAGACGCAGAGCTGGTTGCAAACGGCCTCCACCAGGCGGCTAACACTGGCCCAGTTTGCAGGGCCCGAGTTCAGTCCAAGAAGACAGCTGAAAGATAATCATATATAATATAATCTATATGCTGCACGTGCACACGTACATTGCCAGACAAAAAAAAGCTAATGCTAACAGGAATGAAATGAATAAAAGAAAAACTTGAATTAAACAGATTTTTTCCACATGAAGCTTCGTGTTTGTTGCATTTAGAGAGACACTGACATGACACAGATCAGACCTGAGCACAGTCTCTCTCTCTCTCTGTTTCCAGTGTGTGACGTGAATATAAATCGTCCCATAAGAGCTGAAGCCACCGCAGGCCTGTAAATAAACAGCCGGCACGCTTGACTCGCGCTTTACAGTATTTAACAGTATTTTCTGGCTTCATTAGCAGCCGGCTTGGTAATTGCACATCAGGCAGAGCTTAATGTTCTGCCTGTTAAAAGATCGACTGTGAAAACAGCAGCAGGAATAATTAATGTGTCAGTTGATAATGTGTGTGCGCTAATTGTTTGGCCACTTCTCTGCAGAGAGAAGGGAAGCTCCTGTCTGTGGGCGGTCAGGTGAATCACACAATATATAAATATATCTGTTGAAAA
>NW_019427233.1:0-1629 GCF_002814215.2 Seriola lalandi dorsalis
GAGAGAGAGAGAGAGAGAGAGAAAGCGAGCATGAGATGGTAAAACTGAGGAATTGTTGAGGGAGAGAAGAGGCGTCAATAATCAAAAAGGGGAAACCGATAAAGAGGAAGAGACAAAGTTTGTGAAAAAGTCAAAGGTCTGGAGTGAAAGACGGTAGAAATGTTGCAGTAATGGATGGGGTTGATGTCTGCTCCACACAGGCCACGACGTTAACACGGTATTGTGTAAAATAAAACTATTATGTGGTATAAAGTAAAGAGAGTCTTACAGATATTAGTTCTGCCACAGACTACAGATTACAGATCACAGCCTACAGACTACAGATTACAGATCACAGACTACAGATTACAGACTACAGATCAGACTACAGACTACAGATCAGACTACAGATTACAGACTACAGACTCCAGATCACAGACTACAGACTACAGACTCCAGATCACAGACTACAGACTACAGATTACAGACTACAGACTACAGACTACAGACTACAGATCACAGACTACAGACTACAGATCACAGACTACAGATTACAGATTACAGCCTACAGACTACAGATCAGACTACAGACTACAGACTACAGACTACAGACTCCAGATCACAGACTATAGACTACAGACTACAGATTACAGCCTACAGACTACAGATCAGACTACAGACTACAGACTACAGATTACAGACTACAGATCACAGACTACAGATCACAGACTACAGACTACAGACTACAGATTACAGACTACAGACTACAGACTCCAGATCACAGACTACAGACTACAGACTACAGATTACAGACTACAGACTACAGTTTACAGACTACAGATCACAGACTACAGACTACAGATTACAGACTACAGACTACAGATTACAGCCTACAGACTACAGATCACAGATTACAGACTACAGACTACAGATTACAGACTACAGATTACAGACTACAGACTACAGACTACAGATTACAGCCTACAGTTTACAGCCTACAGACTACAGATTACAGACTACAGACTACAGACTACAGACTACAGATCACAGATTACAGACTACAGACTACAGATTACAGACTACAGATTACAGACTACAGACTACAGACTACAGATTACAGCCTACAGTTTACAGCCTACAGACTACAGATTACAGACTACAGATTACAGACTACAGACTACAGATTACAGACTACAGAATACAGACTACAGATCACAGACTACAGACTCAAGACTTCTGGCAGCTGCAACGCTGTTTGAATCCTGGTGTAAACCAATGTCATGCAGTTTAAGGACAGTTTTGCACAAACCTTAACACTCATCTATTACTAACAGTAATAGATGGCCTCTTATATCAGTCCATATCTTATACTGGAAGCAAACACAGTGTGCTTTCAAACCTTTCTTCCCAGTAATATTACATTACAAATCCCTCCATGCCAGTCTCCATAGGACCTCTGTGTGAAAATAACGTGGTTAAAGAGGTTTAGGTTTACAAGCTCAACATATTATTTCCCTTTAGGTTTGTGGTGCTCTCCTCTGACACTGAGACATGGCGATATTTATTTTTCTCCTGGCCAGGCGTTCATCCCCAGTGTGGGAGAATAGAAACTTGTTCTCCAAATAAACCCCCTCCTCCCAAAAAAAAAAA
>NW_019427234.1:0-553 GCF_002814215.2 Seriola lalandi dorsalis
ATACCCATCTCTTAAGAAGAAAGCAAATCAATGTTGTGCTTTCTCTTTAAGGAAAGCGTTTAAATTTACAGCCATAAATACAGAAAAAAACCTTGAAAACACTGAAAAAAAATGTACGATACATTTTGGAGAAACTGTTACATTTAGTCTGGGATTACAAAAAGAATCACAGATGAATGCAGCAGAACACCAAAGAACACACACACACACACACACTTAAGTGAAATGTTATCATTTTGTGGCACTCCATTACTATTCCTGAGCTCTCACATTCCCTGTGAATATTTGTTAGGCATGGTAAAATAGAGCAATCCTCAGGAGGTGAATAAAGCCTGACACGGTGTGATTGCCAAATGACAAACTTTTGATGGCTCAGAGAGAAATAAAATTGCCTCACTGACATCTTGAGAGATTACTCCTTCCCTCTTCAACACACACACACACACACACACACACACACACACACACACACAAACATCATTTCTCACCCACCCTCTGTATCTGTCACAGCACACATGGACACACAGAAGAGACAGGAGGAAATAAATATAGA
>NW_019427235.1:0-1533 GCF_002814215.2 Seriola lalandi dorsalis
GTTGGAAAAGAAATAAAAAGCCAATTTAAAAACAAACGAAAAAAAAAAAAAAGCAGTCAGACGTCCTGTACTGATACATGGACACTCTTCCTTTTCCTGCACATGTAGCTGCAGGTTGAGTTTCAAGTTTCACTTTGTCATTTCAAAAGTAGAATACAGGACCAGCGTATGACACTGATGAAAGGTCAGATGAACATAAACCAACAGACAGACACAAAAAAAGTTTGAGTTTTCTTCAAATTCAGTACATTGAGCAAAATAAAAAGAAACAAGATGCACAAAGACATACACACCAATTTATACACATACATTACACTTATTTTTTTTTTTAAATGTCCCAAGGGGGCAATTTAATGGTCACATGGAACAATGACATCACCAGTGCAAATAAATAACTGTACACGTTGTGATATAAATTCAGCTGTATGACAGATAGTCCTGGTGCAATAAAAAAAGATGGTGGTGTTACTTATCTACAGTATAGGTGCAGGGATGGTTGGGACGGCTGAGGAGCTGAACAGCCTCAGGGACGAAGGTCGCCCTTCTCCCCTTCTGTACAAAGTACGCAATAAAAAAATGATGTAATGTAACTAGGTGTGTATGTTCTCGTGTGTTTTTGCACCACATGAAGTGTGTTTAGTGATGTCACTGTGTTCTCAAATCTCTGCAATTACATTGTTATTATCACTGCTAGAAGATGGACAGAGTTTTGAAAACACAGTTTACCCTCTAACCCAGCGTCCATTGTTAAAAGGAGCATTTTTACTCACTTCTTGGTGGAGTTATGCTAGCAGTTTTCCCAGTGCTTCCAGTCTTTATGCTAAGCTAGGCTAAACATGTCCCATGGAACTGATATCCATCCTCTCGCCTGCCTCTGGAAACCTCTGCAAATGAGGGGATCCACCCAAAAATGTCAGACTGTCCCTTTAGCTCCATAAAGCCGGTCTTTATTTTGCTCGTCCTCTGCAGGTTTTGGAGGATGACATGCGGGAGCAAGGCAGAGGCATCCATGTGATCGTTCTCAACCAGGCAACTGTAAGAATCTTTTTACCTTTTTCTTCCTATTTAGTTTCACTGATTTCATTTGAGACAACAACCTATTTGTTAATGAAGATAATCAACGCTTCTTTCACCATTTCTTCTGCTTTTTGGAAACGATATCCAAATATCGCAGCAGACAGATTCCTCTTTTTAACTCACTTTTCTCTTATGGCTTTACTGATGTTTTCTGTTACAATTGTTAAAACTGTTTAATCTGTGTTTTATATATTATATATATTTGGATTGTATTTTTTTATTTCTTTCATTTTACTGTGTTTTAAAAGGTGCTGCATAAACAACATTATTATTATTATCATATTGTATTTGAATCTGTCAAAAATGAAAGAAAAAAACACATAACTGTCTTTTGATGAGATGAATCAGTCAGCGTCTGTCACTGTGTGTCTCAGGGTCATGTTATGGCCAAGAGGATATTTGACACCTACTCTCCCCATGAGGACGAAGCCATGATCCTCTTCCTCAACATGGTGA
>NW_019427236.1:0-537 GCF_002814215.2 Seriola lalandi dorsalis
ACTCCGCACTGGATCTGTCCTGGAGGTATCATCGACAAAACTGGTCCGGATCGGAGTCCACTTACACGGCGGGACGGCTCCAGAACGGATCAGAATTACGGGTCCAGACCACATCCGTATCCGCTCATGAAGCAGCTCATTCGACCCGGATCCGATTTGTACCCGTTCATGAAGTGGTTAACTCGGTCCAGACCCGTTCTGGATCCCTTATTCAAAATGGCTCATCCGGCTAAAACTAGCTGCAGGAATCTAAAATCCAGCTGACCAACACCTGGATTGCTTTATAAAAGCTTAACCAGTCTGCCTTTATTAATATTAATAAAGTAATTCTACAGTTAAATGCTTTCACTGTGAAGCAGTAGAAGTAGGGACACTGGGTTTGTATTGTAGTAACTTAATACAGCTTCGTTATGGGTGTAAGAGTTATCAGAACATTTCAAACTGTTGAGCTGAGGAACATAAATGTAGTTTTCTCTAAGTCCTTTTCACAATTATTATCCAAAGATGGACTCTGCTAGTAACAATGAAATCCTCTAT
>NW_019427237.1:0-1305 GCF_002814215.2 Seriola lalandi dorsalis
AGGTAATTATTAAGAGATTTACTAATGCCAAGCTTAATGCTGGTACCGTGGGGAAAGACAAGGTGATAAATACAAATTTCGGTGTGCTGTTATAACCTCTGCTCTCCTCTGACATGCCAAAACTTAAAGCCAACATCATATTAGTTTACTGAAGCGTTTAATTGACTCAGTCAGAATTACCATAAACAAAGATGAAGGGAAAATGAAATGTGATCTGAGAGTGAGAACCTGGACATGGACTCACACATATCAACATTGACGCATGTATACTGTGAATGGCTACAGATCCCCAATTAAACAACTGTGGAAAAACATAATGGCATTAATTAAAAACTAAATGGCCATAACAAGTGACTATACTACAATACACCCACATGCCTCTCTCATTTGTAATCAAGTGTTTGTTGTGGTAAATTGCTTCAGCCTTAAATAAAAAAACAAAACAAACAAACAACCCCCTGACAAAAAAAAAAGCAAGAAAAAAAAGCATTTCAAATCAGAACTTCAATATGGAAACTTGTTCACAACAAGCTTGTATTTGTACAAACAAACAAAAGAGACCAGCCGAGGTGGAAAAAAATACAAACAAAAGACAAACAAAACAAAGACAGGGCAGATCTTGATTGCTGAGCGAACACCTTAAATATGACGCCTAATCACAGCTGCCACTTTGACAGTCACTGTATGATAAAGCATTTGAAATTACCCCTAAATGAAAAAAAAAAAAGATTTTTTTTGCAACAGTATTGCAAAAAGCACAGCTCCTCATTCAGTAAAGCAAAACATTACTCTGGGTTGTTTGAATGGAATTGTGTGCTGAATGAAAAGTTATTGTTGTTTGAGTTAAGACATGGGTAAACAGATAAGACATAATTCACTTAACCACTTATTTACAAAAGAAATGTGACGTTTTCACCAACCTGTTGATTCTAAACATTCAGATTTGCAGCGCTTAGCTTAGCATCAGCATGCTAACATTAGCAAATTGGGGATAAACACAACGTAGCTTACAGCGATGACGATGTTAGTCGTCGGACAAACTGAAATCCCGACCTGATGGTGATCATTAAATTGATTGCATTTGATCGTGATGGAGACATGAGCGTCTGTGCTGCATTAAATGGCAATCCATTCAAATCATGTTGAGACATTTCACCCTGAATCCAATTCAAATCACCGCTGAAAATAATTCCACCTGCTTCGCCTTCGTGCAGAATTTCCGTTCTTATTTGTCTTTCAAAGTGATAAGCTGTCATTGGAGATTTTAGAGTTTTGATGTTCCTATTCTGGGTTACAGCCTGACTA
>NW_019427238.1:0-1543 GCF_002814215.2 Seriola lalandi dorsalis
CATCATAGTATAGTAAGGCAAAAAATGTCATAGTATAGTAAGGCAAGAAAAGTCATTAAAACATCATAGTATGTTAAAGCACAAAAAGTCTTAAAAACGTCATAGTATAGTATGGCACAAAATGTCATGAAAACGTCATAGGTATAAAAAACATCATAGTAAAAGAAGTCAAAAAATGTCAAAAACATAATAGTATAGTAAGGCAAAAATGTCATGAAAATGTCATAGTATGTTAAGTCAAAAAATGTCATAAAAACATCACAGTATAGTATGGCAAGAAAATGTCATAGTATAGTAAGGCAAAAAATGTCACAGTATAGTAAGGCACAAAATGTCATAAAAACGTCATAGTATAGTAAGGCACAAAATGTCATAAAAACGTCATAGTATAGTAAGGCACAAAATGTCATAAAATGTCATAGGCGTAAAAACATCATCGAAAAGAAGTAAAAAAATGTCACAAAACATCATAGTATTATAAGGAAAAAAAGTCATAAAAATGTCATAGTATAGTAAGGGACAAAATGTCATTAAAACATCATGGTATTGTAGGGCAAAAAATATCATAAAAAGGCATAGTATAGTAAGGCAAAAATGTCACTAAACATCATAGTATTGTAAGGCATAAAATGCCATAAAAAAGTCATAGTATAGTAAGGAAAAATACGTCATAGTATAGTAAGGCAAAAAATGTCATGAAAACTTCATAGGCATAAAAACATCATAGTAAAAGAAGTCAAAAAAAGTAATAAAAACATCATAGTATAGTAAGGCAGAAAATGTCACAAAAACATCATAGTATAGTATGGCATAAAAAGTCATAAAAACGTCATAGTGTAGTTAGGCAAAAAATGTCATAAAAATGTCATAGTATAGTAAGGCAAAAAATGTCACAGTATAGTAAGGCATAAAAAGTCATAAAAACGTCATAGTATAGTTAGGCAAAAAATGTCATAAAAATGTCAGTATAGTAAGGCACAAAATGTCATAAAATGTCATAGGCGTAAAAACATCATCGAAAAGAAGTAAAAAAATGTCATAAAACATCATTGTATAGTAAGGTAAAAAATATCATAAAAAATATCATAGTATTGTAAGGCATAAAAAGTCATAAAAACGTCATAGTATAGTAAGGCAAAAAAGGTCATAGTATAGTAAGGCAAAAAAAGTCATAAAAATGTCATAGTGTAGTTAGGCAAAAAATGTCATAAAAATGTCATAGTATAGTAAGGAAAAATACGTCATAGTATAGTAAGGCAAAAAATGTCATGAAAACTTCATAGGCATAAAACATCATAGTAAAAGAAGTCAAAAAAAGTAATAAAAACATAATAGTATAGTAAGGCAAAAATGTCATGAAAATGTCATAGTATGTTAAGTCAAAAAATGTCATAAAAACATCACAGTATAGTATGGCAAGAAAATGTCATAGTATAGTAAGGCAAAAAATGTCACAGTATAGTAAGGCACAAAATGTCATAAAAACGTCATAGTATAGTAAGGCATAAAATGTCATAAAAACGTCATAGTATAGTAAGGCAAA
>NW_019427239.1:0-1253 GCF_002814215.2 Seriola lalandi dorsalis
CTCCTCTCCTAACACCCTAACATGCCTAACTAACACTTACTATGCACTTTCACTGCACATCTTTACCTGATCTCCTTCACTTATTGAATAGATGTAATGCTTAGTACTTACAGCAAGGTTTCCTACTGCACTGAAGCTTTACTGATGTCCCTCACTTGTAAGTCCATATGGATAAAAGCATCTGCCAAATGAGTAAATGTAAATTGAATCCAAACCGGGAGAAGCTTACGGTAGTGGTGGTGAAGACATCAATTCCCATGATCCCACGCTATTTCACAACATCCCCCTACGCTGTCTTTTGTTATTGCAACAGAAGTTACATATTGTGTGTTTAATATTGGGTATCTGGCGATACTGAGTCAGACCTGATGCTTATATTTACCTAAATATTGATTAAATATGTGTCTGACAGTAAAATTACAGCTGAGGAAACTTGATCCAAATGAAGCTCAGGATAAGTTCAAGTTTACACCTCATCCATTCACAATTCTCTCTTGCTCTCTCACTCCACTTCTTCTAATCAGCTGACTTCAGGTGTTTTCAGTAACCAATCGAAGTCTACCATGATCTCAACCAGTCAATCATGTTGTCGCTGTCAGACTTCAAAATCTGTTCTCCTCTCTTCTGCTGTCAGCTGTCCTTTCAGTGCATGTTGATATATGTTGATATATCACGTGTAAACCAGACCATGAAAATTTCATATAAATCAATCTAACGTTAATTTCCTGTTTTCAGTAGGTGGCGCTATGACTATGACTTCATGTTGGCATGCAGGTGTCTTCAGTGTGGGACTATCATCAAACACGTGAAGTTTGGAGCAGATTGCACAATGCATATTTCAGTCATAACAACTTCCATTTTCATGGCAAAACATTAAAATTCACCCCACCACCAATTCCAGTTCAACAAAACCTCACAATTTTCACAATGAAGCATCATCACGATGTTAAGCATCTTCTGATTAAGTTTGGGGCAGATTGGATATTGTATTATAGAGTTACAACAACTTCTTGTTGCGAAATTTGCTGCCACACGCCCTTAAATAAAAATTCACAATAAAGCATTGACAATAAAGAATCATCTGAAGTATTTTCTGACCAAGTTTGAGGAAGGTGTGATCAAACTACTAGCAGGAATAAATCAAATTGTAAAAGATGATACTTCCTGTTGCCGTTAGGTGGCGCTATGAGTTCACCTGAATATTGTCATGCAGATGTGTTCAGACCAGGAATCTTATTAAACATAAAGATTGG
>NW_019427240.1:0-1239 GCF_002814215.2 Seriola lalandi dorsalis
TCGTTAACACACGGGCGTCTGTGAACTAATGAATGACTGGTGGGATTATCTTCATGCTCTGTTACATGTGGCTGCTACTGTGTTAGAGTTATAACATGTATGTAACATTGTTATAACACGGCCACCACGATGGCATCACTATGTTTTTGATCACATGTCAATGACGCTGTTAGCGCTACATGCTAACATGCAGAGTGGAGACATACAGAGGCTAGCTAGCATCAGATCTGAGGAAACACACATTTTCAATTTTGATATTCGTCTCACTGGCGATGAAACAACTGGACCAACGTGAGCGTGAGCTTCCTTTTTGGTAAAATCACTAAGACTGAACCTTTTTCCATGTTAGCATTTAGGCGACATTCACCACTTATTTTTAGTCAACACTGTCACAGGTTGAAATGGTGAACGTCAGCTGATCATTACATCAGCTGTAGCTAATTGGCGTTAGTTCTGTAAATACCTTGTTCGAAGGTTAAACTTGGCTCAACAGTTTTGCATTCATTCAGTTTCTGTAGCCAACATTAAACTATAGTCCAACAATATATTCCATCCTCTCGTTTAAACCTTCATTATTAATTAGTTTATCAACTTAGTTGTTCTATATCAGGATACCAAGTTTTTTAATCACGTAATAAACTCAGGTGTTATTTCAGTTATGCTGAAAACTAAACCGGATTTAATGAGGGATTATAACGGATCCTGATTCAACTGGGTTCAGATTTAATAAAATGCTATGCTATGCTATATTAATGATGTCATGTTTTCTGAAGCTGTTAATAAAACTTTAAGTCATTCATTTTTAGAAAGAACATCATTAAGATTCATTTAGTTATACATGTGAATTTAGCTGTGTCCGGTTCAGGAGCTGCTTCCTTCACAGCAGCGCAACTAGACCGTCCCGTTTCAGTCCGACAGCTAACAGTACAACTCTTAAAACCAACACACTTAATACCTCAAGTTTTTGTAAAAAAAATAAAAATTAAGTGTTGTCAAGGTTGCTAGGCGACAGGAGCTTTGAAACAACAACAACAGCAGGAACAGCTGGTGACTCTGTAGAACAGACCGTCACATTTCAGTTCAGGCTTCGCAGTCTACGACAGCTAACGTAGACCACGTCCTCCGAAGACCACGTCCTCCGAAGGATGCGGCTCCTGAATTGGGACACAGCTTTTATCTGCAGTTCATATGGTCAAAACATTAATAATGAGCCTTTAATTAAACATTAGAAGCCATTTT
>NW_019427241.1:0-531 GCF_002814215.2 Seriola lalandi dorsalis
CATTCAGCAGCAGGACAGCAGTTTTCTCTGAGTCTGTGTGAGTGACCGACACTGTCAGTGCATGAAAGATATCTCCCTCAGCTGAGCTGTCGTGTGCTGCAGCCCATAATAACTGGCTTTTCCAGGCCTATGTGGGTTAATCCACTGTTACATAAGGCCGGTCCTAATGACTCTGTGTGTTTTGCTGCAGGTGATGGGTTTAATGGTGCACACACTGACTTGCTCTTCCCACTCCAGTGCTGTGCATAGCAGAGCAATATGAATACTGCTCACACACACACACAATTAACACACAGAGGTGGCAGAGGTAGAGTTTTCCTCAAATAAAGCAGTATCAGTAAAACTGATATTTTAAAGTCAGTTGGGATCAAACCCCCCCAACATGTTGACGTTCCAACCATAGACTGTAAATGAAGATGGACGTAGCTTTCATGATGTCACCTGCAGGTTTCTGAAGAGCGGTTTTGAAGCTCAGAGTGAACTGCTCTACCTTCGCCATCTTGGCAGTGCCTGACTCCGCCCCTAACTCCC
>NW_019427242.1:0-1399 GCF_002814215.2 Seriola lalandi dorsalis
AATGACCACTAGAGTCTGGCTCCAACAGTGAGTCAGTCCCCATAGACTCCCATGTTAAAATGTCCAACTTTACAGCAGAAATAAACATGTTTACAGCCTGGTACAAAAACAGTTTTTGTCTCTAGAGCTAATTTCCTCCTTCATGACACCTGTTTATATAACTCACCTGTTCACATTTAATTAAAGCTTAAAATTATGTATAATTGAGGGCGTGGCTTCTTTGAGTGACAGGTGGGTGAGTGTATGTTTGCCACAAACCGAAGTCTCAGCTCAACATGTGCCCCTCCTCTTTGCCCATTTTTAGATTAGCTGGGAGTCAGACAGACAGACCTGACCTGCTCCACAGTGTCTGACCTGAGTGTCTGTCATGAAACTGGCGTGTAGTTGAGATCAGTGAGTCAAGTGAGTCTGAGGTTGAAGGTCAGTGTGGTGCAACCCCTCAGTACTGAGCGCTCATGTAATAATGTAGAACTCGTGGGTTGGAAAGTCACTATATTGACAGGCGTTGCAATATGTCTAAAAAAACTTGAACCAGCCTGTAAAATGCTGTAACTCTTTAAATTCTAAATTATTTTTTAACTTGCCTCATCTCCCAAAGTCCCAGGGAAAAATACAGAAGACATGACCTGAGTGCCTCACGCTGTGAAGAAGATGACACTCAAAACGCTGTGTTGTTGCAACTGGGAACAACTGACTTCAGCTAGTTACTTGAAGTACTTCAATGGTAGGACAAATATGATTGACTAGGAATGAAATAACATTAAGGGCATGAGCAACCAGCAACAACCACACCTGACCATGATAATCTGAGGCTTCTGTCAATCAAACAAAAACCTGATGTTTTCCTTTAAATCTTTGAAATAAAATTTTTTTTTTTCAAAATCATCACAAAGACACACAGAAGCAGTTAAACTATATATTGGAACAAAGTGTATTGGCTTTATATTTCAAGGGAAAATTTCAGGGCTTTCTGCTGCTCCAGACCTTCATGTAATATTGATAGAGGTGTCATTTGTGTAAATGTGGTACCAAAGCCTGAAAAAAACAGGACAGAAGTCAAACATTTTTAGAAAGCAGCTCACTGCACTCTGCTCATATCTGAACAGCCTCTCCTGCTCTGTGGTGCAGCAGCAGCCTCTGTTTTCTCTGTAAAGATATAGTGTTGTCATGGCGTCCTGACCAGAGAACGAAGCCACACCCCCTCTGTGTGTGTTGTAATCTGAGTGTCTCTGCTCTTTGTTTTGGTTGCCAGGACGGCAGCGTGTGCATGTTAGTGCACGTACATGTGCAGGTGAGTCCCTCCTCTTAAACTGTTGGTCCTCTCCCTCTTTATAAACACACAGGCTCCGCCCACAGGTGAGATGGCTCAGTGCAGGCCAGCGTTCAGGTGAGAGTGACC
>NW_019427242.1:1419-2015 GCF_002814215.2 Seriola lalandi dorsalis
CAATCAAACAAAAACCTGATGTTTTCCTTTAAATCTTTGAAATAAAATTTTTTTTTTTCAAAATCATCACAAAAACACACAGAAGCAGTTAAACTATATATTGGAACAAAGTGTATTGGCTTTATATTTCAAGGGAAAATTTCAGGGCTTTCTGCTGCTCCAGACCTTCATGTAATATTGATAGAGGTGTCATTTGTGTAAATGTGGTACCAAAGACTGAAAAAAACAGGACAGAAGTCAAACATTTTTAGAAAACAGCTCACTGCACTCTGCTCATATCTGAACAGCACTCTTTCAACTACACTGTTAACAAAACAAAATATTATAGATAGAAATATTTTGTATTCACCAATTAATTCCAATTACTTCTACTTTGGTTGTTCTTTTTTTTTTAACTCTCACAAAAATTCAGCAGTTAACAACTGTTTTCTCTGTAAAGATATAGTGTTGTCATGGCGTCCTGACCAGAGAACGAAGCCACACCCCCTCTGTGTGTGTTGTAATCTGAGTGTCTCTGCTCTTTGTTTTGGTTGCCAGGACGGCAGCGTGTGCATGTTAGTGCACGTACATGTGCATGTGAGTCCCCCCATCTTTAT
>NW_019427243.1:0-1483 GCF_002814215.2 Seriola lalandi dorsalis
GCAGGTTTTTACGAGAGCCTCTGCTCAGGAAGAGCTTCTTCTCTGAGGCTGTGACCCCACTGAACTCCACGTCACACTGCACTGCCTCAGTACCACAACCAACCATTGCAACCAACTGTCAACTGACCTTGCATATACACTCCCCTTTCCAACTATGTCCACTTCACTGAAGTGTATAATACATTTAATAATAATATGGAAATACTGGACATACATAGCATCACTCATGCTGTAGTACTTGCTTATACCCACAATTATCTGTAGTTAATACTATTCTTTTGCACCTCTGGTTAACAGCATTTTATTGGCTTTGTATCTGTACTCTGCACAATGACAATAAATCTAATCTAATCTAATCTAATCTAATCTAATCTAATCGAATCGAATCTAATCTAATCTAATCTAATCTAATCTAATCTAATCTAATATAATCTAATCTAAATACTAAATGGATACAGAAATGGATTTCCCTGGCGCTAGTTGGTACTGTTGTGCTACAAAGTTTAGCATCTTGTGCTAACAGAATAGAGGCTAAATATCTAGAGCTCTTCTCAGTGCCAGAGATCAGTGTGGAGAGTTTCCTGAACTGAACACACTCACTTTCAATCTGGGTGACCACAGTAACCAAAGCTGTCACAACACACACTGCTGGCCTCTCCAAAGGTGTCATACTCCCCATTCATTTGAGTTTGGTTTCACTGAGGACCAGAGTGGTGAGGTAAGGTATCAGTCTGCGCGCACACACACACACACACACACACACACACAAAATGTGAACAAAGAGTAAAGAAATGGAAATGCATTTTACTCATGTCTTCAGTATTAGCTAGAGGGATGTCATGACGCAAATAAAGTTTTTAAACCGATGAGAAGCTGAGGTGACCAACAGCTCCAGGAACAATCCACTGAAATCCTGCAAGATCCTGATAATCATTATTCATATTGAGATCACTGCCAGTTATACAGGAAATGATGCATCCACTGCGTTGAATTAGATGAATTTGGCAACTTGATTTCCACTGCAAATCATAAACAATATGACAACATCAAGTATGGTATACCAACTTCTTTTATTATTATTTAATAATAAGTATTTTTTCTCCCCGTACTGATGATTCATGGACATGATTTCTCAGGAAAAATTTTCCCAAACAAGGTGATCAATAGTCTTTTTGCAAATATTCTATTTCCTACATAATTGAGCAGGAACTCTCACACAGGCAAGTTCAGTGGAGGAACTTTACTTGAAGAACTGAAGAAGAACCAGGCTTACAAATGGACAAGCAGGCAGGTACAGACAACAGGTTACTACACACAGGTAGCAGGAAAGGTAGAACACAAAGACATGAGGCAGATGATCTGATGAAGTGTTAAGTGTAGCCTTGGAGGGCAAGGATGATTAGGGAATGAGGTGCCGGTGGGGAAAGTTTGGTTGACTGCAGGGCTGATGATGAGTGGGAAGAGGTGTGTGGATGGGCAGGGT
>NW_019427244.1:0-1286 GCF_002814215.2 Seriola lalandi dorsalis
ACACAGACTAGTAAAGTCCAGGCAGGAAGACAACAGCAAGAAGCTCCTGGTTCAGCTTCAACCCTGGTTCTTTCCTGCAGTGTTGCATGTTCTCCTTGTGTTTCCTCCAGGACTCTGATCACTAGAACAAGACATGACATTTCATTCACTGAGGACTCTAAACTGTCCATATTTTCCTGCTTTCCTCCCAGTGCATGCTGGGATACATTCCAGTATTTCTAACCTTTTTGTTTGATGTTTGACTGTTTGATGTGATTTTTTTGTTTGTTACATTTCATCCAGAATCACAAAGTTTGAATGTAGAAGTCACATAAATGTAAAACTAATCAGATTTACCCTGAAATTACAGAGAATCTTTAAATTGTTCGTATGGACATTAACCTTTATAATAAGCTACATTTTTAATTACAGATAATTACTGTCATTTTACATAGATTTGTATTTAATTTAAGAAAGCAGAAAAATACTGTAGAAATAAAACAGTAATTTGTCTTTACAAAAATGGGAAATAAATGTAATTCATTATTATTGGCATGATGCTTAAAATAGAAGTTTGGCTTAAACAGGAAATTACTGTTAGAAAACCTTATTTTCTGTAAAATTTTGATCTTTTTTTACAGTGTACCTCAGAATAATGAAGACTGGAGGTTTGCATTTTTGTTGTGAGCTTTAGCCACAGGTCTGGGGATACAGAAAAATAGATTTAAAAATAAAAGTAGATACATAAATACATTAAATAATTGGGGGCAACAAATGAATGAGTGAATGAATGAACTTTATTTATATAGCACCTTTCATGCAGAGCAATGCAACTCAAATTGTTTTACAATAAAACCACAGGTTTTAAAAAAGCAATATATAAATAAATGTATAAATAAATTACAAAAAATATTAAAAAATGATATATGTAACATATATATACATATACGTAACGTATAAATAACATAGTATTTAATTAACACAGCTAATATTACTATAAAATTGAGCTTTTAAAATAATAATTTATATCTATGCATTTAATGGAATATTAATTATAATAATAAAAAAAAAAATTCTAGTATTTTCAGTCCTCCATATTAATGGACATGTTGGCCAAGAAGTACCAAAGATGTTTGAGATCATTCAGAAATCAGTTGTTTGTGTTAATTTAAATGAGGGTTTCTTCCCTCCGGAACAGAACCTGGGAGGTTCCACATATATTCTTTATATGCTTAATATCAATTCTGAAATATGTGACATTCTTATGTAAGAAAATAACAGTACTGTATATTGTCCTCATTAGATGG
>NW_019427245.1:0-1335 GCF_002814215.2 Seriola lalandi dorsalis
TTCATGATCACTTTGAATTAAAAACATATAAGCACCTCAAGATGAAATCCAGTCTGACTAATGTCTGGGGGCACGCGTGTTTCTAACCAAGCAACATATTATTTTAATAAAACAAAAATTTCATACATGTTGGGCCCAAAAAAACTTCCTGAATGTGTATAAAATATTGGGCTACTTTTCTGATGATTAGCTGGGGTTGTGGCTCTACAGTGGCAAGAAAAAGTATGTGAACCTTTTGGAATAACATGGTTTTCTGAGTAAATTTGTCATAAAATGTGATCCGATATTCATCAAAGTCAAGGGTATTGACAAATATAATGTGTCTTAAATAATACCACAAAAAAAAAAATTGATCTTTCATGTCTTAATGGAGAATAAACAAAAAATCCTCATAGTGCTTGTGGAAAAAGTATGTGAACCCTTGAATTAATGACCTCAAAAAAGCTAATTGGTGTCAGGCTTTAGCATAGCTGGAGTCTCGTTAAGACAATGAGTTTGGGGGTGTGGCCTAAAGCTACTTTGACTGATAAAAACCCCCCAAACTTTTGGAGTTTGTTTTGCAAAAGAAGAACACGTTTATGTGAGCCATGCCTTGCCAAAAAGAGCTTTCAGAGGATCTACGATCAAGAATTGTTGATTTACATAAAGATGGCAAGGGTTACAAAGTGATTTCGACTTTAGAAATTCACCAGGCTACAGTTAAGCAAACAATCTACAAATGGAGACACTTTGGGACTGTTGCTACTCTACCAAGAAGTGGACGCCCAGTCAAAATGACACCAAGAGCACAATGAAGACTCATCAATGAGGTAAAGAAACAACCCCGAATGACAGCCAAAGATTTGAAGGCATCATTGGAACTGGCTCATGGAACATCTCTGTTCATGAGTCTACAATACGTAAAACCTTGAACAAGCAGGGTATCTACGGCAGGACACCACGAAGGAAGCCACTGCTTGATAAAAAGAACATTGTTGCACGCCTGAAGTTTGCAAAAGAGCGCATTGACACTCCACAGCGGCATTGGCAAAATGTTTTGTGGACTGATGAAACTAAGATTGAACTATTTGGAAAAAACACCCAGCACTACATCTGGCGTAGAAAGATCACGGCATATCGTCATGAAAACATCATCCCAACCGTAAAGTATGGTGGAGGAAACCTCATGATTTGGGCCTGCTCTGCTGCATCAGGGCCTGGTCAGCTTGCAATCACTGAGGGGAAGATGAATTCCCAAGTTTATCAGAGAATTCTTCAGGATCATCTGAGAATGTCTGTACATCAGCTGAAACTCTCTAGAAAGTGGGTGATGCAACAGGACAACGACCCAAAACA
>NW_019427246.1:0-1232 GCF_002814215.2 Seriola lalandi dorsalis
TCACTGCAGTCAGACTCTCCTTTAGAGTTAATCATTTTGGTGGCAGGGGAGTTATCCAGGTTTCCTCCTCTCCAAAACAAACGGACCAGCTGATTAAACCTGTAAAAAGGCCATGGTCGTCATTCAGCTGCAGCAGAGAGAGAAAGGTGTGGAGATGGTTCATGTGCCAGGTGACCTGATTGGACAGCTGGTGCTTGTTGACTAATCACGCTCTCCCTTCAAACGCTCGCGTGCTGAACCTCCGATGACTGACATACACACACACACACACACACACAGTTTACTGTTTGTTGAACTGTGCTGTTGGATTAAAGAGTGACTCTTTTTTTCAACCAGAGGTGCTCGACAGAGAGCTGTATATTCATAAATAAAGGACGCTGTTACTGTTCGACGGAGGGGCTATCTGCTGATGTCGACCCGTGTTTTCTCAGCTCGTTTCTCCGATAACTTAAATATGTGACATAACTGGATAAAAAAAGTCAATTTTAACCACAACGCTGATGCATACGCAAAGGGGATATGATGCCACTGTCAGGCGACTGAATGAAACGGACCATTGCCATCATTAAAATCACAGATTTCTCCAGGTTTTAGAATTGCTGGAAACTTTTGGGATCATGTGAGAACCAAGGTTAACACGATCTTAACCTGAGATTTACGTCTACTTTATGAGCAGATTTCGTCAAGAGTGACTGATGAATGAAAGGATGTTTTCTGTCTTTTCATCTTTACTAATTAACCATTTAATCATCCATCAGCACATCCCTTGTTAGGACACATCTTAAAGCTTTTAACACAGGTCAAGTTGTTTTTAGACATTGAAAAGTGACGTATCATCAGTGGCAGGTATGCACCGGAACACAGTTCTGGCACTTCTTATTTGACTCCTTAGCGTACCATTAACTTTTTTCTTGCGTACCAGCACTTCTCAGAAGCTGCCGGTTCCTCTCAGGGTCTAGGCGATTCATATTGACCCTATATGAACTGCATTACCCAGAAGGCACAATTTGATTCACATGTTCACCTCTCAACAATTCAAGTTAATCCTAGCAGAGTGCGTCTGTGCTTATTCGAAGTTCTCTGATGCTCGTTTAATTCAACAAAGTGTGTCCCATAGGGATCATGGAGCCAGTTTGATAATAAGAGACTATCACATGCCTCCTCTGATAGATGTGGAGTAACTCCACCGCAGATCTGAAGCCTGATGGGTTACATTACCCCCCCCCCCCACC
>NW_019427247.1:0-1051 GCF_002814215.2 Seriola lalandi dorsalis
GAACGTCAGTAGTTTTACAACCGTACGTAACTGACACTAGTGATCAGTGACGTGGTTAAACGTGTTGTAAACGTCGTTAGGACGTCAGCCAGCCTCAGCAAGTCAATGGTGAGAGGAGAAATCTCATATTTCAGATAGTTTCACGTTCCTAGTTACTCACCGCCATGTTGTGTTTACGTCTTTTTGTTCACTGCCGCCTTGGCGCGAAAGTGTGAAGACGTGGAGAAGTTATGTTCGACTGTATGTTAAATTATTTTGAATTCATGTGCTCTTATTTTCCTCTTGTCAGAGTGTTTTATGTCACTTATTGTAGATGTGGTTTTACAGTTCTTTGTGGAACTTCCGTGATATTTTACTGTTAATATTATTCATTAGCCTATTTCATTTGGAGATTGTGTAACTCAGAAGTGATTTAGTCGTGGTGCTTTGTCACTTTTCGTGGATCTAGTTGTATCAGTATTAGTATTTTTTCCCCCCTGGGTCTGGTTCCAGTAACATTAGCTTAATCTGTAATAATGCATCATCATTTATTAGTTGATTATATTTTGTATTGATGAAATGAATGTGCAGTAACCAGCAGCTGCAGCCATCAGATAGATGTAGTGGATGAAATTATATTATATTATATTTATCATCTTATTTTTATTCTATGTTCATTCATTCTTCATTAGATTAATACATTTAAATATATATATTTATATATAAATATATATTTAAATAAATTTTCTTTTTACATATTATAGGCTATGACATCACAAATACAAACAGCTGACACACACCAATCCAAAGCTTTTTACATTTATTTGTTAATGTTTTTAATGTGAGAAACACAGATTACAGACTTCTGCTTCATTCACAATCTGCTTTTAAGGAATTATTTTAACAAATCAACAGTTTTGGGTCGCTTCTGTGGCTCAACTGGTAGAGCGTGTACCACTCGGACTCAGTCCTTACCGCATGAGTTCGGGTCTGACCCATGGCTCTTTGCTGCATGTCATCCCCTCTCACTCCACATCTTTCCTGTCCAAAGGCAAAAACTGGCCAAAAAAAT
>NW_019427248.1:0-841 GCF_002814215.2 Seriola lalandi dorsalis
CCCACAGGAACAAAATGGCCGCATTGGAACATCTGCCACACCTTCATTTCTCTTGTCACAACAAACTTTATTCCCTCCCTTCAAACTGACTGAACAGGTGACTTCACCTTCACCTTTCTCCCTCATGAAATAAATCAGAGCCACAGTGACGACTTCAGAGGAGGAAACACACAGAGCACAAAGTGAAAGTAAAGACAGAGACATTAGAAACACTGACAGGAATTAGAAAGTAACCAATTAAAAATTATTATTAATAATAACAAATAATACAATCATTAATTAAAAGCAAACACCTGTAATAAAGTTTTGAAATGACAAACACTGTTGTACTGCAGACAGAACTTAGTAAGAGAATGGACATACAGGTGTTTAAATTATGACGTAAGAAGACAGGTGTCATCTGCACGTGAAGAAGAGTATTGATTAAGATAAATGATAAATACTGACCGATCACTGTGTCAGTCTCTGCTGCCGAATGAGTCCGTCTACAGTTTGTGTCTACACAGCTTGAACTGGTGCCGGAAATCACGCTACATTCAAAATAAGTCACTTGTGTCTTTTTTTATTTATGCAAATAAAAATAACTAAAGTGCAATAACTAATATTTATGTGATGTTTCAGGTTTATGATGAAAATACTCATGTATGAAACGTTGGGATTCCACTGGTTAATGAAGCTACCTTTCATTTTACTTTGAAATGTTTGAACGGAAACTGTCTGTTGGGCTGTTCGTGTCCAGAGGTGATCCTGAATAATAAAGAGAGGTAAAGTAGATGAGATGGCAGCGGCTCCACCATCCAGTGAGTTTCATTTAATTTGACTTTTGACTCTGACTGAAGCT
>NW_019427249.1:0-2258 GCF_002814215.2 Seriola lalandi dorsalis
ATTTTATCTTGTTTTTTCATTTGAATGATTATACCTTTTGAAATCATCTCAATCAATATGAAATGAGAATTTAATCATTTGTGATAGATTAGATATAGATATATAGATATAAGATGGATTACATTATCAAAATTTTTCTCTGTAGTCACATTGCATAGGTCAACTGGCTTGTTGCTTTAGTCAATGTAACCATCTGTATGAATATGGCTAAGGCATGGGTAAGGGTATCGAGTTTTGCTCATTGTGTGAAAATATACTATGTATTTAATATGTAATGGGACTGTTGAGGGAAACCTACCAAAGGTTAATCAGTCGTTTTAACTATAATCCTATTGATCTGATTTAATAACAGATTGTACCTGCTCTATTTGAAATAAAGGTCTTTTACTGTTTGTCGTGTGTCCTCGTGCAGTTAAACTTGTCCAACACCAGAGGGAATCAGACACTATAGTTTTCTGCTGTGGCCCACGAATGGAGACACCGCTCAAATATAAAAATAACAGAAATTGAATTTTCCTTTTTTTCTTTTTTTCAATTTCAAATTATTGAAATAGATCTTGAGAGGAACAATAAATTCAAAACACATTAAAAGAAATATATTGTACATGTACATATAAATATATTTTTCTATGTTGTTACATTCTCTTCCATTTATTTTATTTCATTGGCTATCTTGTTGTTGATGTTTTCTATGGTTTTTATAGAGTTTCAGTACTTTAGTAAATACATTTTGTCACTTTAGACCTCTTATGACTCCATCCCTCGTATTCACCATTACAGTAATCAAATCACATCAATGTGAATATCACACTTTCAAGCAAAGACCATAGGCCCTGAAATACGGTCAAAACATGTTGATGAACCTCTCTGTTCTGCAGCGCAGTGAGCTGAGACGTTTGCTGCAGCTGTAGCTGCTTCTCTGTCCTGCCAGAGTGTTGTAGAGAGGATGGTTGGTATTGTCCAAGATGGCCTCCATCTTACATTGCATGCATCTCTCCACAACAGTCCTGAGTGAGTCCAGACTGCTACCAAGCACAGACCCAGCCTCTTTTACCAGCTTGTCCAGTCTCTTTGTGTTCATGTCAGACATGCTGCTGCCCCAGCAGACTGCAGCATAAAAGAGTACACTGGCCACCACTGACTGATAAAACATGTGCAGCATTTCACTGCAGACATCAAAGGACCTGAGCTTCCTGAGGAAAAAGAGCCGGCTCTGCCCCTTCAGGTAGATGGCATCTGTGTTCAGGGACCAGTCCAGTGGATGCTGCGGCCCGCCAGGATTTGTCCCAGCATGACCGATCGCCAGTACACACTGAGCTGGTCTCTGTGCCTCTGCCATGATGCCTGTAAACCCCACTCACTATGAACACCCATATTTGGTGGAATGTGACGTAGTGCCGTAAAACCTTACGCACTCCTCGTGGGCGATCGTACAGCTCAACAAGGTTACATAATGTAAGAACAGGTGTTCAGGGTGTGGGAATGAAAGAGCCACCATTCTTACAAGTCACGGTATCATCAAAATAATTTTGAAGATGTAATTTTAAGGTCACATAGTTGCATAATATTGCTTGAATTAATTTCTTTAACTTTTGCTTTTGCATAAAAACTCACCACCCTCCAAACTCCAAACTAGATGCCGGGTATTGCTTCACTTCATCATGCAGAGAAATTCAAGGCTTGACACACTTTCTGTGTCTAGTTACGGTTGCTATGATAGGACATCCACTATTTAGTGGAGGGATTTGGCAAATTGTCAACTATGAATAGAAAAAATGTCCTAAAGTTTCATTGGTGTCTGTTTTTATAACTGTAATGCATTTGAATGCATTTGAAATTATCTTTGGTTTGTTCCAACTCACCTGTCCTCCACTCTTTTTCTGTTTTTCCTGTAGATCGGGTGTTTGAAATAATACTCACTCCTCCTTCCCACATCTACGTTTCCTGCCCAGAGGAGGAAGAAATAAGGAAATGTCTCATCACAGCTGGAAATTGCCCAGAGGTGAAAGCTGCGAGGGAGATTCTCCAAAGGATCATAGATCGAGACTTCTACAAGTGTCTGGGGAAAATTAAGACTCAGAAACCCACCAAGGTGTGCACTAATGTCTTTTTGTGTCTGTATTACTTGTGTGCTTGACATGGTGACATGTGACTGTGGAGTGTGTACCACAATAGTGTGTGTGTGTGTGTGTGTGTGTGTGTGTGTGTGTGTGTGTGTGTGTGTGTGTGTGTGTGAAAATGTGATAAGAATGTGAGAG
>NW_019427250.1:0-1490 GCF_002814215.2 Seriola lalandi dorsalis
TTTTCCGTTTACTATAAAAGTACTTACAAAAAATATATATTACTAGTACATTTATGACTTTTAATATCTACTTCATTTACATAAAGTGATGATCTTATCAGTGGTTCTTGTAACTCTTGGGGTTCATACAATCCTTTCATTTCTTGCAAAATTCCACTAGGAATAGCATTAACAACCATTTGATGTTCTTTGTATGTAACAGGAACGTTTCTGTGAGAAAGGAATTCTTCATAGCAAAATCGGTGAGTTTACCTTTTGTAAATCAGATTGGTAAATTATATTCCTGTCAATCCAGTGTTGTAAGTACAAAGATTTCTTCTTCCTTGTAAAAATTCATTATTCCATATAATAGTTTTGTAGGGGGGAGAAATTGTGTACAAAGCACAGTTTTGCTGCAATCAGTAATTTAGACAATTTTTGTGGTATTTTTTTAACATCATTATTACACAGTAGCATGAACTGTAAACCACCCATCTTTTTAAAAATATTTTGTGGTATGAAGTTCCAGAGGGATTCTGGATCTTTAAGGAATCTTTCATTCATTTTAACTTAAAAGTTCAGATCCATGAAGTCCAATATTTCCAGACCACCTTCATTTCTTCTCCAAAGTGAAGGTACTTACTACACAGAATAACCCATTTCAGAATAATGATATTACTGCATATTACTGAAGGTAAATATGGGTCTAATTTTAATGAATTCATAATATAAAGTCATTAACTTGAAAAAAACTTGAAAACTGCTCCGGTGGATGCTTATACTTCAAGATTGCTGATTAGCTCATTTTGCTGTCAATCAAAAAGGGACTCCGCCTCAGACAGATCATCCAATCATCATGCAGCGAGCGTCCGGGCCAGCCAACTGTCCCATAGACCCCCAGAGACGCTGAGCGTCCGATGGGCGGGACAAAGCACAACATTTAACCAATGAGCGTCTAGTTTCGCTACAGTGGAACAACCCACTCTCTGCTTCCCCATTGAAGTCAGGAGACACTCGGCGTCTACACTGTGTAAAGCTCTGTGACGCTGCGGGGATGAATGAGGAGAAGTCGTGTCGGTTACCTGTGATAAGGAGCTGATTCTGAACAAGAGATAAACGTGTTCTAGCGCATATTTAGTCAATGAAATGTTCACACAACAGAACATATTTGACCACTTATTTTGTTGACATTTTAGGGGAAGCTGAGCTTCCCTTGCAGTCTTAGAGCAATCACCACTGCTTTATATACTGCTGGGCAGTAGGAAGGCAACAGGAAGTAAATTACAACCTGAGACGTAGCTCAAACTAATATTGCGGATCAGCTGAGCTTCACCGTCCTTTCGTACAAGTAACGCAACACTGGCGGCACGTTTATTAACGAAGCTATTATCCACACATACTTTCTGAGAAGACTGACCTGAATGATAAGTGGAAACAGAAGGAAAGCCTGTGCGGTCTCTTCCTCGCTGCAGGAACAGTCTGAAGGTGAAGGAGAATGAAAGTGCTCAGCT
>NW_019427251.1:0-1321 GCF_002814215.2 Seriola lalandi dorsalis
GCAACAACAACACCATGACAAAACAACAACATGACAACACCACCACAACACCACCACAACAACGCAACAACAACAACACCACCGCAACAACACCACAACAATGCAACAACAACACCATGACAAAACAACAACATGACAACACCACAACAACACCACCACAACAACGCAACAACACCACCATGACAAAACAACAACATGACAACACCACAACAACAACACCACAACAACGCAACAACAACAACCACACCACCACAACAACACCACAACAATGCAACAACAATGCAACAACACCACCATGACAAAACAACAACATGAGAACACCACAACAACACCACGACAACAACACCACGACAACGCAACAACAACACCATGACAAAACAACAACATGACAACACCACAACAACAACACCACAACAACGCAACAACACCACAACAACAACACCACAACAACGCAACAACAACAACACCACCACAACAACACCACAACAATGCAACAACACCACCATGACAAAACAACATGAGAACACCACAACAACACCATGACAACAACACCACAACAACACCACAACAACACCATGACAACGCAACAACAACACCATGACAAAACAACAACATGACAACACCACAACAACAACACCACAACAACGCAACAACGCAACAACACCACCACAACACCACAACAACACCACAACAACGCAACAACACCACAACAACAACACCACAACAACGCAACAACAACAACACCACAACAACAACACCACAACAACGCAACAACACCACAACAACACCACAACAACACCACAACAACGCAACAACACCACAACAACGCAACAACACCACAACAACAACACCACAACAACGCAACAACACCACAACAACGCAACAACAACACCATGACTAAACAACAATATGACAACACCATGACAACACAACAACATGACAAAACAACAACATGACAACAACACCACAACAACATGACAAAACAACATGACAACACCACAACAACACCAGGACAACACAACATGATTACAACACCACAACACAACAACAACAGCACCACGACAAAACAACAACATGACAACAACACCACAACAACATGACAAAACAACATGACGACAACAGTGTAACTGAACTCACCATCATATTCAGGTTGTTGAATCCATCTCCTCTGTCTTACTGCAGGTGTTGGACATGCGTCACATTGAGAGTCAGGTTCTGCACGAGGAAGCGGCCAGTGAGCAAGGCAGTGTCGTCGGTGGTCATTCTGAAGTGGGAAGAAGAGCTGCGGCTCCGCCTCACGCCGGCGCCGCCAACACGGACG
>NW_019427252.1:0-1399 GCF_002814215.2 Seriola lalandi dorsalis
TAAAACATTAATACTTGCTAAAAGCTTCCCTGCATTAGCATTTGTGTCACTGACCTCATCCTTGAGAAGTCGTGCTCTGTTGATGGCCTGTCACTTTAAATGTCGACGCTGAGCTTCCAGAGCAGGTTGCATTAGCGGCACACAAAGTCTCAGGCGGGTTGCGTCGCCTTTCAACCTTTCGACTGAGTTCCAGTTCTAATCAGTGCCCCTCTCGTTCAGTACCACCACTGCAACCAACAGACCTGCTGGTCCACATCTACTGCTGTAATATTATTATAATATAAGTTCATTTACAGTAATGAAGAGACCTGCCAAAAAACACGGGACACGGGACATAACCCCACATAAAGACACAATATGATGTTGGTTGCACTTTGGTTTTATGGGTTAAACAACCAAGATAAAAACATTTCAGTTAACAACATTTAAAGATGCTGGTTGGGGTTTTTTTTTAGCTCACAACTAGCTCAGTTTCTACTCTTTGTGCTAAGCTAAGCTAACTGGCTGCTGGCTCAAGCTTCACCTTTAACACACAGATACTATGAGAGTAATACCAATCAGTTAATCAATCCATCAATCAATCTCTCAAAATGTAGAACTCAAAAAAAAAAGGAAGGAACAAAAACACATTTGGAAGAAGTAAATTGTAAAATTGGACCCCAGAACAAAATCTTCCCATCAATGTCCTCAGTTGAAAATGTTCAAAATATGTAAAAAAAAATCCCCAAAAACCTTCAGAAAAATAGCCAAACATCCTCTCTAGAGATAACTTATCCTTATTCTACATTTTCTTATCTATGAAAAGATTAGCGATAACATGGACTAAAATTTACCTCCATATCTAACACTGCTTTAGTGAAAGCATGAATCTAATTTTTCAACCTGCCCAAAAAAAAGTGTCTTTTGTGCTTGAATATGGGAAAACATATTTTGAGACATTTTTTATTCCATTGCATATACACTATGCCCATGCATTTTCATCTAAATTTTCATCCAAATTTTAAACAAAACTTTAAACAGCAATTGAAGAGATTTATACTTTTATACTGAAATTTCTTTTATTAAATGATTGTAATTACAACATGCCGAATGTACAGTCTTTAGTGAAAGACCAATTACATTACCTAATTCTAAAACTAGTTATAATTGTAAAGTAATTGTTTAGTTAGCTTTCTTGTACCGACAATAAAATTATTATATTATTTAATTTTATTTATAGAGGAAGTCTGCAAAATTGTGTATTTTCATTAAAGAAAGAAAAGCACTGCATACACAAAAAATCTAAGCCTTTCCTCTGTGTAGCGATGGATGCACAGCAGAGTGTTGCGGAGATGAAACCTGCAAATGCTGCAAGGCTCCATGTGTGATGGCACACCAGCTGGCACTGGACCAGACCCCA
>NW_019427252.1:1419-2561 GCF_002814215.2 Seriola lalandi dorsalis
ACATCTACTGCTGTAATATTATTATAATATAAGTTCATTTACAGTAATGAAGAGACCTGCCAAAAAACACGGGGCACGGGACATAACCCCACATAAAGACACAATATGATGTTGGTTGCACTTTGGTTTTATGGGTTAAACAACCAAGATAAAAACATTTCAGTTAACAACATTTAAAGATGCTGGTTGGGGTTTTTTTTTTTTAGCTCACAACTAGCTCAGTTTCTACTCTTTGTGCTAAGCTAAGCTAACTGGCTGCTGGCTCAAGCTTCACCTTTAACACACAGATACTATGAGAGTAATACCAATCAGTTAATCAATCAATCTCTCAAAATGTAGAACTCAAAAAAAAAGGAAGGAACAAAAACACATTTGGAAGAAGTAAATTGTAAAATTGGACCCCAGAACAAAATCTTCCCATCAATGTCCTCAGTTGAAAATGTTCAAAATATGTAACAAAAAATCCCCAAAAACCTTCAGAAAAATAGCCAAACATCCTCTCTAGAGATAACTTATCCTTATTCTACATTTTCTTATCTATGAAAAGATTAGTCATAACATGGACTAAAATTTACTTCCATATCTAACACTGATTTAGTGAAAGCATGAATCTAATTTTTCAACCTGCCCAAAAAAAAAGTGTCTTTTTCGCTTGAATATGGGAAAATATATTTTGAGACATTTTTTATTCCATTGCATATACACTATGCCCATGCATTTTCATCTAAATTTTCATCCAAATTTTAAACAAAACTTTAAACAGCAATTGAAGAGATTTATACTTTTATACTGAAATTTCTTTTATTAAATGATTGTAATTACAACATGCCGAATGTACAGTCTTTAGTGAAAGACCAATTACATTACCTAATTCTAAAGCTAGTTATAATTGTAAAGTAATTGTTTAGTTATCTTTCTTGTACCGACAATAAAATTATTATATTATTTAATTTTATTTATAGAGGAAGTCTGCAAAATTGTGTATTTTCATTAAAGAAAGAAAAGCACTGCATACACAAAAAATCTAAGCCTTTCCTCTGTGTAGCGATGGATGCACAGCAGAGTGTTGCGGAGATGAAACCTGCAAATGCTGCAAGGCTCCATGTGTGATGGCACACCAGCTGGCACTGGACCAGACCCCA
>NW_019427253.1:0-1061 GCF_002814215.2 Seriola lalandi dorsalis
CCTTACCATACTATGACCTTTTTACGACCTTTTATGCCTTAATATAATATGATGTTTTTTTGACCTTTTATGCCATACTATACTATGACGTCTTTTGGCATTTTCAGGCCTTATCATACTATGTCCTTTTATTCTTTACCATACTATGACATTTTTATGATATTTTATGCCTTAATATAATATGACATTTTTTTGACCTTTTATGCCATAATGTACTATGCCGTTTTTTGACTTTTTAATGCCATACTATACTACGACATTTTTGGGCATTTTTATGCCAAACTATATTATGTCCTTTTATTCCTTACCATACTATGATCTTTTTATGATATTTCATGCCTTAATATAATATGATGTTTTTTTGCCGTTCAATGCCATACTATACTATGACATTTTTTGAAATTTTCAAGGCTTACTATACTATGCCATTTAATTCCTTACCATAATATGACCTTTTTATGACCTTTCATGCCTTAATATAATATGATATTTTTTTGACGTTTTATGCCATACTATACTATGATGTTTTTTTGACATTTATATGCCATACTATAGTATGTCCATTTGATTCCTTACCATACTATGACCTTTTTACGACCTTTTATGCCTTAATATAATATGATGTTTTTTTGACCTTTTATGCAATACTATACTATGACGTCTTTTGGCATTTTCAGGCCTTATCATACTACGTACTTTTATTCCTGACCATACTATGACCTTTTTATGACCTTTTATGCCTTAATATAATATGATGATTTTTTGACGTTTAATGCCATACTATACTATTACGTTTTTTGACATTTTTTAAGTATATTTTTGGGGCTTTTTATGCCTTTATTTGACAGGACAGTAGAGAGACAGAGAGGGGGAATGACGTGCAGTAAAGGCAGTACGATGCGGGACTCGAACAAGGACAGACTGCAGCGAGGACTGTAGCCTCTACACATGGGGCGCCTGCTTAGACCACTACGCTACATGATGCCCCATTTTTTGACATCTAATGCCATACTATACTATGATGTTTTTTTGACATTTATATGCCATACTATAGTATGTCC
>NW_019427254.1:0-1363 GCF_002814215.2 Seriola lalandi dorsalis
GAGCAATGCAGCAAAAAGACTCAGTAAATGTGAGGATCATGTAGAAATACAGCAACAAAGAAAAACATTTTTAAGAGTCCAAAACAAACTAGAGGTTCAAGGAGAGATTCCCAAGGAGATCACCACTTTCCCAAACAATTGCTTCTGGCTGCACCTTCTGGGCTGTCATGTTAAACGTGAAGTGCTGTTTGGTGAAACACTGACATCCCAGCTCCTTTTTGGTGGAGCACATGCAACTGATTTCACTGTAAATGGTCTTTCCTGGAGTGAATGTGGTGATTTACTCTTATTTATGCTTTATGCTTTGCTTTTTTTTTCTTCTCTAGCAAGTTTTTCAGTTTCTTTGTGTGGTGTGTCTCTGTTCTACCTGGAAATTCGCTTTCCTTCTTCATGTTGTCTGAAACAAAACAAAACAGAAATAGTAACTTGGCATGTCAGTTATGTGCATCATATGTAAAACAGTTACCCATTAATGATAGGCCTGCTTCTTATTCTGTACTCTTGTTCATTTATTTTCAGTCCTGACTGCATACTACCCTGACCCTGTAAATCCTGACTTCAGCACTGGCTGTTGGGCAGAATCTGGACTCTGAGGAGGGGTGTGCAGACTGTGCTTCCTGCAGCCTCTGCCCTCTCTTTCCTCATCTTATTGTGCTTCCTCCACTTTTACGCAGCTGACGTTTCCCTCGCTCACTTAAATCACTAATCTTCTTCTTTTTCCCTTGCTCTACATCCCGTCTCCATTTCTGACGCTCACTCTCTAGGCCTTTGTCTTTCAAATGGCACCTGTTTCATAATGAATGACTCAGCTATCGTCTATATGGGTATATAGTGGTATAGTTTTATTGCCGATCAACTTCTGTAAGTACATGTACATGTGTGTATACATGTCATGCTGTGGTTGTGGAGACAAATTTGTGTTTGAAACCATCAGTGTGAGGTTATTGTGGCCAGTCGTGACAGCTTCAAAAGGCTTTTTGAGGGACACCTGCAGTGACTGAGGTCATTGTCAGGATGAGTCTCTACGACATGATTGAAACTGAAACTAACGTCCTTTGCAAAGATAGAAACGATTATACAATGTAAAAAAAAGTGAGAACTTTCTAAATGCATTCTAAATGTGTGTCTAACTGATTGATCTGTCCAACAGCCATCTCTAGTATTCTCTCCTAACAGGTGCTTCCCACCAGGGAGTTTCTCCAGGATGTGGTGTAATTCAGGCAGAGTTTATGTACTTACATCTGCTTTCACACCACTGCTGTGTGTGTACTAAATTCACACACAAATATTAACATTAACATTGGAAACCTCTCTCTCTCTCTCTCTCTTTCAAAATTTTTTTTGAAAGAGGAAAGGGATTTTC
>NW_019427255.1:0-1324 GCF_002814215.2 Seriola lalandi dorsalis
TGTTTATGAATGAAAATTAATGTCATCCCATGGAGGGAAACTGTATTTTTCCACTTTTATTTCTCCAACCAAATCTGTTTGCAGTTTTTCAAAGACAAAACAAACAAACTAAACTGTTCAGTCATTTTCTCTGTACTTTCCTTCAGACAACCACAATCTGGTCCAAAAAATTACATTTAAATGTGCTTGCTTATACAAAAATCTCACATGCAATCGCTGTAAACAAGTTGAAATGTCTTAAACTTGTCTGAAAGATGTTGTATGTGAAGAATGAAACAATAAAAGCAGTTGAAGGGTCAGTTGTTCAGCACTGAAACAGTTTGTTGTGTCTGTGTCTGTTGATCCTAAGAGTGGAAAGCAACTGAATTCAAACGTTTTATTTTTGTGTGTGCAATGAAGACAGTGACATGTCAGTTGAAGTATATGAACTCTTAGTTGAAGAGAAAAATTACTTGAAATGCAGCAACTACATACAGTTGAGAAGTGTGAGTACTGAAAGCAGTTGAAAAAACAAATTGGATTAAATGTCAGTTTACATATAAAGGCTGAAAGCAGTTGAAAGAAACTGATGTTTCATTTGAGGTGTTGGAAGTGTGTTCACTGTAAATAGTTGTTTGCCAATTAGTCGGTATGCATGAAGAGACAGGAGGTGAAATGTCAGTTGCAGCTGACAGGTCAGTTTAAGCATGTTCCTTATGTGCAAATTAGCTTAGGCTATAAATGCTGTGGTATGTGGCATTGGTTCATGCTGTATATCATTCCTATGTAAATCAACATTAAATAAATTAGATACCAACATGAATTTTTAATCTGTAGAAGCAGATGAGTCAGACTCTTAGAAAACGCCTGAAATTTAAAACTAACTTACAGACAAAGTTAATTAATCAATAACTGACTATTTATGTAATAAATTACTTCAAAGGGCACTTCATTACATTATCCATTGATCCTGGTCATTTTTTATAGTGTTTAGTGCAAGAAAAGTTATTCTCCATTTGCTAGAGAAAATCCACTAACTATAGATCCAAAAAAAAAAAAATTGGACACCTCACAAACCAAAATTATTTTATCTTCAGACCGGATACTCTATAGTTTTCAGATTTTTACATAATGTTTCCCAAAGCAGGGACAGAGCAATCAGCATCAGTTTGGAAGTTGGAAGTGTTCATAATCTCAGAGGGCCAACTGTGACTGACTGGTCTCATTAATTATGCCTGGTGGCTGGCGTTAATATGCCAGCCTGCCTTTCAGGTGGGAGAGGGGCGTGATGAGAGGGAGGAGAAGGTCGGGAGAGGAAGACAGGAGGAGGAGGAGGAGGAGGAGG